>NC_041227.1:79534889-79565000 GCF_002837175.3 Physeter macrocephalus
TGGGTTTATCTCTGGGCTTTCTATCCTGTTCCATTGATCTATATTTCTGTTTTTGTGCCAGTACCATACTGTCTTGGTTATTGTAGCTTTGTAATGTAGTCTGAAGTCAGGGAGCCTGATTCCTCCAGCTCCATTTTTCGTTCTCAAGATTGCTTTGACTATTAGGGGTCTTTTGTGTTTCCATACAAATTGTGAAATTTTTTGTTCTAGTTCTGCAATGTGTCATCATTTTCATATGCTGAAATAAGAATGCATTATAGGGGGCTTCCCTGGTGGCACAGTGGTTGAGAGCCCGCCTGCCAATGCAGGGGACACAGGTTCGAGCCGTGGTCTGGGAGGATCCCACATGCCGCAGAGCGGCTGGGCCCGTGAGCCACAATTACCGAGCCTGCGCGTCTGGAGCCTGTGCTCCACAGCAAGAGAGGCTGCGATAGTGAGAGGCCCGTGCACCGCGATGAAGAGTGGCCCCCGCTTGCCACAGCTGGAGAAAACCCTCACACAGAAACAAAGACCCAACACAGCCATAAATAGATAGATAAATAAATTTTTTTAAAAAGAATGCATTATAATTAAAATGGGATTTCCCTCATTTCCTGCCAAGAGTTTTAAACCCAGAGAATTAGATTGCATTAAATTTTTTATTTTAAAAGAGACCCCAGCCCCATGAGTTTTGAGAAAATCGGAATGCAGTGAGAGGAAAGTAGGGACCAGGGTTTGAGTTTGCCCAGTTTAGAATGCTGATGTAGAAATAGTAAGGTAGCTCTGAGATGCATTCAGCCCTGATGAGCCACAGGACAAGTAAACTCTGTTTTTTGGCTTCTTCCTCTGCCATTTCAAGTCTGGTATAATGTTAACAAAACTCGTTACAGGAATCTCTGGGCGGTAAATGGGTTTTATTCCTTGAAACACAAGTTAATTTTTATTCACAATCTGGCACCTGCTCCTTCCCTGACAGTGTTTCATTGTAAAGTCCTTAAAGACCAAACTAATGGTGGGAATGAGATGCTTTGGTGACGTGGACACACGACATTAGAATAAGCGGTTCTGGTTGGAACTTGTTTTAATAAGGCTTTGATCTCCCCCCTTAAGCGATGTTTGATATAAAAGGAATGCCGTTTGGGGCTTCCTTGGTGGCACAGTGGTTAAGAATCTGCCCGCCAATGCAGGGGACACAGATTCAGTCCCTGGTCTGTGAAGATCCCAGATGCCGTGGAGCAACTAAGCCCGTGCACCACGAGTACTGACCCTGCGCTCTAGAGCCCACGAGCCACAACTACTGAGCCCGCATGCCATAACTACTGAAGCCCACACACCTAGAGCCCATGCTCCACGACAAGAGAAGCCACTGCAATGAGAAGCCCACGCACCATGAAAAAGAGTAGCCCCCGCTCACTGCAACTAGAGAAAGCCCATGCACAGCAATGACGACCCAACACAGCCAAAAATAAATAAATAAATGTAAAATAAATAAACAACACATTTCTGAATAACACGTGGATAAAAGAAGAAATCTCAGGAGAAATATTTAAATATTCTGAACTAAGTAAAAATGAAAACAAGACTTTCAAAATTTGTGGGGTGCAGCAAAAGCAGTGCTCAGAGGGAAATTTGTAGCATTGAATGCTTATAGTAGAAAAGAAGAAAGATCTAAAATCAATTAAGTTTTCACCTTAGAAAATTAGAAAAAGAAGAGCAAATTAAGTCCAAAGTGAACAGAAGAAAGATTTAAAGCAAAGAATCAAATTGATGAAATCGCAAACAGGAAATCAGTAGAGAAAACCAACAAAACCAAAAGCTGTTTTTTGAAAAGATCAATAAAATCGATCATCCTCTAATCAAGCCATCTAAGAAAAAAAGAAAACATATAAGTTACTGATACCAGAAATCAGAGAGGACATCATTACAGATCCCATGGTAATTGAAATGATATTAAAGGAATATTATGAACAACTCTGTGCCCATAAATTTGATAACCTAATGAAGTGAACCAATTCCTTGGAAGTCACAATCAGCCAAAACTCACACAAGAAGAAATAGATGCTCTGAATAGGCCTGTATCTATAAAAGAAATTGAATCAATAATTAATTACCTTCCTAAACCAAAAGCACCAGGCCCAGGTGGGTCCACTGGTGAATTTTATCAAATATTTAAAGAAGAAGTCATACCAATTCTCTGCAGTCTCTTTCAGAGGATAGAAGCAGAGAGAATAGTTCCTAACTCATTCTATGAAGCTAGTACTACCCTAATACCAAAATCAAAGACATTCCCAGAAAAGAGAACTGGAGAACAGTCTGTCTCATGAACATGATGCAAAATTCTCAACAATGTTAGCAAATCAAATTCAAAAATGTATAAAAAGAATTATACACTGTGACCAAGTGGGCTTTATACCAGGTACATAAGGCTGGTTCCACATTCAGAAATCACGGTGATTCATCACGTCAACAGAGTAAAAAAGAAAAATCACATGATTATATCAATAGATACAGAAAACTCATGTGACAAAATTCAACACCCATTTGGGATAAAAACTCTCAAACTAGGAATAGTGGGGAACTTTCTCAACTCAATAAAGATGATCTACAAAAAACCTACAGCTAATAACGTCATGCTTACTGGTGAGAAACTCAAAGCTTTCCCATTAAGATCATGTACAAGGTAACAATGGCCCCTCTCACCACTTCTTTTCTATATCATATTGGAAATCCATGCTAACACAGTAAGGCAAGAAAAGGAAATAAAAGGTATACAGATTGAGAAGGAGGACATAAAACTGTTTGCAGAAAATGTGATCATCTATATAGAAAATCCAAAAGAATTGACAGAGAACTCGCAGAACTAATAAACAATGATAGCATGGTTGCAAGATGCAAGGTTAATTTCCAAAATTCAGTTGTTCTCCTATATACCAGTAATGAACAAGTGGAATTTTAAATTTAAAATACAATATCATGTACATTAGTGCCCCCCAACCAAATGAAGTACTTGGGCATAAACCTAATAACAAAATATGTACAAGGTCTACGTGATGAAAACTACAAAACTCAGATGAACAAAATCAAAGAACTAAATGGAGAGATATTCCATGTTTCATGGATAGGAAGACTTGATATTGTCAAGATGTCACTTCTTCCCAACATCTATAGAGTCAATGTAATCCCAATCAAAATCCCAGTACATTATTTCACAGATATCGACAAACTGATTCTCATGTTTATATGGAGAGGCAGGGACTCAGAATAACGAATACAATATTGAAGGAGAAGAACAAATTTGGAAGAGTGATGCTACCTAACTTTAAAGTATGTCCTGGAACCAATTCCCGCAGATACCAGGAGATGAATACATATAGTGACAGAAGCAGGACAGTGGTTGCCTGGAGACAGGAAAGGACTGCAGGAGAGAGGAAGGGACATGTGGGAACTTTTGAGGGTGATGGATTCATGTTCATTACCTTGAATGTAGTGATGATCCCCCAGGTGTATGCATATGTCAAAAGTTATTAAACTGTACGCTTTGAATATGTGTAGTTCCTTGTATGTCAATTATACCTCAGTAATGCTCTTAAAAAAAATAATTTTCTTAATTCACTGGATCAGGTTTTAAATGGATTCTTTTCCTGGTGCCATATGAAAGTAACTCATTGAAAGGCAGCTTCTTTGAATGTCACTGTCTTTTTTTTTTTTTTTAACATGTACTCAGTTCTCCAATACCTGAGATGTGACTTGATGATGGGGAGGGGAAGGAAAAGACTGCCTTTCTTAAAGAGTTCCCAGAACAAAGCAATCTGGGTGCTACCCTAAATCCCAACTGATAATACTTTGTAATGTGTAGCCTATGTGCCATAATACTTTCCAAAATCTGAAATTTCTTTTTTTAATTTATTTTATTGAAGTATAGTTGATTTACAATGTTGTGTTAATTTCTGCTGTACAGCAAAGTGATTCACTTATACATATATATACATTCTTTTTCATGTTATCATCCATTATGGTTTATCATGGGATATTGAATATAGTTCCCTGTGCTATACAGTAGGACCTTGTTGTTTATCCATTCTATGTATAATAGTTTGCATCTGCTAATCCCAAACTCCCAATCCACCCCTCCCCCACACCCCTCCCCCTTGACAACCACAAGTCTGTTCTCTATGTCTGTTTTCTTTTTCGTAGATAAGTTCATTTGTGTCATATTTCAGATTCCACATATAAATGATATCATATGGTATTTGTCTTTCTCTTTCTGACTTCCCTTTAGTATGATAATCTCTAGGTCCATCCATGTTGCTGCAAATGGCATCATTTCATTCTTTTTTATGGCTTAGTAGTATTCCATTGTATATATGTACCGCATCTTATCCATTTATCTGTTGATGGACACTTAGGTTTTTTCCATTTCTTGACTATTGTGAATAGTGCTTTATGAACATAGAGGTGCATGTATCTTTTCAAATTATAGTTTTGTCTGGATATATGCCTAGGAGTGGGATTGCTGGATCATATGGCAACTCTATTTTCAGTTTTCTGAGGAACCTCTATATTGTTTTCCATAGTGGCTGCACCAATTTACATTCCCACCAACAGTGTAGAAGGGTCTCCTTTTCTGCACACCCTCTCCAGCATTTGTTATTTGTAGTCTTTTTAATGATGGCCATTCTGACCAGTGTGAGGTAGTACCTCGTTGTAGTTTTGATTTGCATTTCTCTAATAATTAGGATATTGAGCATCTTTTCATGTGTCTTTTGGCCATCTGTATGTCTTCTTTGGAGAAATGTCTAAGTCTTCTGCCCATTTTTTGATTGGGGTGTTTTGGTTTTTTTTTATTATTTAGTAGTATGAGCTGTTTGTATATTTTAGAAATTAAGCCCTTGTTGGTCTCTTCATTTGCAAATATTTTCTCGTAGGTTGTCTTTTTGTTTTTTTTATGGTTTCCTTTGCTGTACAAAAGCTTGTAAGTTTGATTAGATCCCGTTTATTTTTGCTTTTATTTCTACTGCTTTGGGAGACTGACCTAAGAAAACATTTGTACGATTTATGTCAGAGAATGTTTTGCCTATGTTCTCTTCTAGGAGTTTTATGGTGTCATGTCTTATATTTAAGTCTTTAAGCCATTTTGAGTTTATTTTTGTGTATGGTGTGAGGGTGTGTTCTAACTTTATTGATTTCCATGCAGCTGTACAACTTTCCCAACACCACTTGCTGAAGAGACTGTCTTTTCTCCATTGTATATTCTTGCTTCTTTTGTTGAAGATTAATTGACTGTAGGTGTGTGGGTTTACTTCTGGGAGCTCTATTCTGTTCCGTTGATCTATATGTCTGTTTTTGTGCCAGTACCACACTGTTTTGATTACTGTAGCTTTGTAGTATTCTCTGAAGTCTGAGAGGGTTATGGCTCCTGCTTTGTTCTTTTACCTCAGGATTGCTTTGGCAATTCTCGGTCTTTTATGGTTCCATATAAATTTTGGGGTTATTTGTTCTACTTTTGTGAAAAATGTCTTGTGTAATTTGATAGGGATTGAATTAAATCTGTAGATTGCTTTGGGTAGCGTGGCCATTTTAACAGTGTTAATTCTTCCAATCCAAGAGTGTGGGATATCTTTCCATTTCTTTGAATCATCTTCAGTTTCCTTTATTAATGTTTTGTAGTTCTCGGCATATAAGTCACCTCCTTGGTCAGGTTTATTCCTAAGTATTTTATTTTTTGATGTGATTGTAAAAGGGATTGTTTCCTTGCATTCCCATTCTGATATTTCATTGTTAGTGTAAAGAAATGCAACTGATTTCTGTATGTTGATCTTGTATTCTGCTACCTTGCTAAATTCACTTATCAGTTCTAGTAGCTTTTGTGTGGAGTCTTTAGGGTTTGCTATATATAGTATCATGTCACCTGCATATAGTGACAGTTTTACCTCTTCCCTTCCAATTTGGATACCTTTTATTTCTTTTTCTTGTCCGATTGCTGTGGCTAGGACTTCCAGGACTGTTGAATAGAAGTGGTGATAGTGAGCATCTTTGTTATGTTCCAGATTTTAGCAGGAAGCCTTTCATCTTTTCACCATTGAATATTATATTGGCTGTGTGTTTGTCATAAATAGCTTTTATTATGTTGAGATATGTTCTCTCTATACTTTTTATCAATAATGGATGGTGAGTTTTATCAAATGCTTTTCTACATCTATTGATGATCATGTGGTTTTTGTCTTTTCTTTTGTTGATGTGGTGTGTCACATTGATTGAATCATCCTTGTGACCCTGGGATGAATCCAACTTGGTTGTGGTGTATGATCTTTTTTATGTGTTGTTGGATTCAGTTTGCTAATGTTTTGTTGAGAATTTTTGTATCTATATTCATCAAAGATACTGGCCTGTAATTTTATTTTTTGGTAGTGTCTTTGTCTGGTTTTGGTATCAGGGTGATGGTGGCTTCAGAGAATGTCTTTGGGAGTGTTCCCTCCTCTTCAGTCTTTTGAAAGAGTTTGAGAAGGGTCAATATAAGTTCTTCTTTGTATGTTTGGTAGAATTCGTCTGTGAAGCCACAGGACATCATAGGACTTTTTTGTTTGTAGGGAGTTTTTTTTTTTTAATTACAGACAAAATCAAATTTCTGAATTCCAAAATACATTTATCTAGTCTAAGGGTTTCAAGGAAAGGGATTGTAATACAAATGAAGTGAAGAAGTAAAAAATTAAAATTTGAAATAAGCCTGCCAAGAGATTAAAACTTTAACTCCTAAAAAGACTGGGAGATACTTGTTGTCATGTGTGTGAGAAACTTACATAAAGAGTATTCATGTCATCATTGTTCACAATAGCAAAACACTGGAAATACCCTAAATGGCTGTTGATAGGCTCAACTAAGTTTTTGTACATGTATTCAGTGGAATGCTGTATAGCAACTTTTTTTAAATTTGGACACTTATAATACATAAGTTAACTCAAAATGGATCAAAGAACTAAACCTAAGACCTAGAACTAGAAAACACTTAAAGGAAAACAGGTGGAGAAGCTTCATGACATTGGACTTGGCAATGATTTCTTGAATAGAACCCTGAAAGCACTGGCCAACAAAAGCAAGAATAGACAAATGGAACTACATCAAACTTTAAAACTTTTGTGCATCAAAGGGACACAGTCAACAGAATGAAAAGGCAACCTGTGGAATGGGAGAAAATATTTGCAAATCATATAGCTGATAAAAGGTTAAAATCTAATATATATATATATATATATATATATATATATAAAACCTCTACGACTCAACAGCAAAAAACAACCCCTATTTTTAAATGAACAAAGGATTTGAATAGATATTTTTGCAAAGATGATAACCAGAATGGTCAACAACATATGAAAAGATGCTTAACCTCAGTAATCATCAGTGAAATGTAAATCAAAACCACAGTGAGATATTATCTCTCACACCTGTTAGGATGGCTATGATAACAAAAATGAAAAAACAGAAAGTAACAAATCTTGGTGAGAATAATGAGAAACTGGAACCCTTCTGCACTGTTGCAGGGATTGTAAAATGGTGCAGGTGTTGTGGAAAACAGTATGAAGGTTTCTCCAAAACTTAAAAATAGAACCATAACATGATCCGGCAACACCACTTTTGCACATGTATACAAAAAAATCCAAAGTAGATTCTCAAAGAGATAGTTGCATACCCATGTTCATATCAGCATTACTCACAATAGCCAAGCAGTGGAAGCAACACAGGTGTCTTTCGACAAATAAACGGATGAACAAAATGTGGTCCGTCCATACAATGGAATATGATTCAGCCTTAAAAAGGAAGGAAATCTTGTCACATGCTACAGCATAGATGAACCTTGAAGACATTATGTTTAGTGAAATAAGCCAGTCACAAAAAGACAAATACTGTATGATTTCACTTACATGAGGTATCTACAGTAGATTCATAGAAACAGAAAGTAGAATACCAGGGGCTGAGGGAGAGGAATGGGAAGTTGTTGAATGGGTTCAGAGTTTCCGATTTTCAAGCTGAAAATATTCTGGAGATCCATTTCACAACAATGTGAAGGTACTTAACACTATGAACCACACACTTAAAAATAGTTAAGATGGTAAGTTTTATGTTACGTGTTTTTTAGAATTCTTAAAAAAAAAAAGATGTGTGTGTGTTAATATGCAACAGAGCATACAAGATACATTGTTGTGAATAAAAACAGGATACAGAACTTCCAACTTGTTACTGATTTTCTTTACCTTTAAAAAAATTTTTTTAATAGATCTTTATTGGAGTATAAATGCTTTACAATGTTGTGTTAGTTTCTGTTGTACAACAAAGTCAGTCAGCCATATGCATACATATGTCCCCGTCTCCCTCCCACCCTCCCTATCCCACCTCTCTAGGAGGTCACAAAGCACCAGCTGATCTCCCTGTGCTATGCGGCTGCTTCCCACAAGCTATCTATTTTACATTCGGTAGTGTATATATGTCCATGCCACTCTCTCACTTCGTCCCAGCTTACCCTTCCCCCTCCCCGTGTCCTCAAGTCCATTCTCTACGTCTGTGTCTTTACCTTTAATTGAATGTTTGAGCCACAAAATTCAGGAGTTCTCAGCTTTAGAGAGTACCCACTATTCCTGCTCATTCATTCATTTAACAAAATCTCGTATTGGCCTCTGTGATCAATCAACCTGGCAAAATTGGTGTTACCTTTCCTTTAAATTTTAATGAAAGTGATAAATGTCAAGGGTTAAAATTTTGGAAAAATTAGTTGGGGTTCCTTGGGATCGGAGTTCCTGGGATTATGCCTCCCTTCCCTTCAAGGAAAGGTCTTCATTTTCCTTATGATGCAGATTATTACTTTTTCACCACACAAAATGTAACAGACCTACCTCAACACTTTGTGCATTCAGCCTGAACAGAAGCTTTTTAAATAATTAATTCTTCCTTAAGTCTCCAAGGATTTCATTATTTAAGAGGATCGGCCAAAGTTAAGTCCAGCTGTAATTAATCTCTGCATTCCCTTCAGGATTCGTTGGCACCTGCTGTGAGAAATGAGAGAGGAAACTTCAGGTGCCTCCCTAGAACCCAACTGTGGCTGAAACCTCCAGGGCCATTTATTCAGCTCCCTTCCAGTCCCAGAGAAAAAAAGACGACTCAACTGCACTCACATGCAGCCCCAGCTCAGAGGACAGGCCGTGGCTTTGATTAAGCTAGCTGATAGGCACTGGATTAGAGATGGTTTTGGTTTCTTTCCCTCAAGTAAGAATATTAGAATTGAAGCCTTAGAAATTGTTTTGAATTCTTTTTTTTTTTAATGTGGGGGGTAGGAGTTTATTAATTTATTTATATTTATTTTTGCTGTGTTGTGTCTTCGTTTCTGTGCGAGGGCTTTCTCTAGTTGTGGCAAGCGGGGGCCGCTCTTCATCGCGGTGCGCGTGCCTCTCACTATCGCGGCCTCTCGTTGCGGAGCACAGGCTCCAGACGCGCAGGCTCAGCAGTTGTGGCTCACGGGCCCAGTTGCTCTGCGGCATGTGGGATCTTCCCAGACGAGGGCTCAAACCCGTGTCCCCTGCATTAGCAGGCAGATTCTCAACCACTGCGCCACCAGGGAAGCCCTGAATTCTTTTTAAAGTTATCACTTTCACAAAATATTTGAGTAAGAAGAAATTCTTTAGTATTAGGTGAAATAAAAGTATGAATGTGGATCCCTAAGCTATGGTAGAGAAAATCATTCATTTATATGTTAGAAACAAAACCTGCTATCCGGATGCCAACGGAGAGGAGTCTGGATTATGAAATAAAAGTGAGCTCCCCCATGATATTAACAAATAAGCTATTTGTTAGGAGGAATGGTTTGGAGGATTCAAATAGCTGAACAGATGAACTTCATGCATAATCTCAACTGGAATCTAGTCAGCAAATTCCCAGGAACATGAATGATAAGCCAGTGAATAATAAACAGTAATAAGCCAGAGAGGCTACCAGTACAGCAGCCTTCGGGAGACTGGTAGAAAATGTATGCCTTTTAGGGGAGAGCTGTGGACCCGTTCTCCCATAACATCTTTAGAGGGCAGTTCAGTGCATGACCAGGCAGACACAGTTGGTCCTATCTGTGAGTCCCTAAAGCAGCCCTTCTACAGAGCAGCACCATCCGATTATTCTTACCTGTGCAAGAGGATTTCTGGAAACAGACTCTGAGTAGATATTTCACTGGCTGACTTTGTAGTATTGTTAACAGCCTTCCTCATAGCATTTGTGCCCATGTTTACAAGCACAGAATGTCTCCGATTATCATTTTTAATTTCTTTAGCTTTTTGTTTTGACATCATTTCGAACTTACAGAAAAGTTTCAAGAGGGGTGCTAAGGACTCCAGTCACTGGCTCGCTCTCATTCTCTCCCCGCGGCCTTTCTCATTCTCTATCGCGAATAATTTTTTCTCTGAATGCTTTTTTTTTTTTTTATCCTTGCCTTACGTCAAAATTGTTAAGGCACAGACAGCCTGATATACTTCCAGTCAGATGCCAAAGTGTTTTAATAAATTAACAAGGATAGTGATTTTCTCCCTTTTTCATAAGGACACATTGTAAAGAGGGCTTTGTTTCTAATTTCTAAAAGAGGGTACACTTTTAGTCTAATGTGAAGGAAGACTTTGACAGTGAACAAATGTGAGAAAAATGGGTAAAACGCGGCTAAGCAGGCCTCTCCGGGCAGAATGTGTCCGGGCCTCTCGCGATACTGCGGCTCCCAGGGAAGAGGGGCCGTTTGCTTCAGCCCAGACTTCGCTCCAAGGACGTCTCAGCAGAGGGGATGCACTTTGGGAATCCCTGGACTAGAAGGTAGATAGGCCAACACCAAAATTCGCTTTCACCTTCCTTCCTGAGGGGGTTCTGAGAGGCCCAGACTCGCACCTGCACAGGAAGGAAGGTCAAGCTCAGACCCTCCAGGGGTCCCGGTGCCATCCTCCTCCACTCACTGTGGCAGCACCAGCCTAGGCCTGGCGGGCCGGGGATGGGGGCTCATGCAGGAGCCCGTCGTTCCATTTAGGGACGTTAACTTGGTTTCTGTGTAAGTGACGTTCAGGGCCTGTTTAACTTCCTGCTCCTATTTTGTTAAATAGCTGTGGTTTAATAAAGATGAAAACAGCCCTATAACAGACTTTATAATTGGAGTTTTACCTGCCCTGAAAATTTTGAGCCCCTGAAATAGTTCTTAGATCTAAACCAATGTTCACCTACTTAGGAGTCTTTAAATGGAGACGATTAATTCTCAGTATGAGCAAAACAGCATTTTTGAATAAATAACTTGATTTTATGGAAACTTTTTTTAATGCAGCTTTTTAAAAAAATTTTATTTATTTATTTATTTATTTTTTGGCTGTGTTGGGTCTTCGTTGCGGTGGGCGGGCTTCTCATTGCAGTGGCTTCTCTGATTGTGCAGCACGGGCTCTAGGCGTGCGGGCTTCAGTAGTTGTGGTTCACGTGCTCTAGAGCACAGGCTCAGTAGTTGTGGCACATGAGCTTAGTTGCTCCGCGGCATGTGGGATCTTCCCGGACCAGGGATCGAACCCGTGTCCCCTGCATTGGCAGGCGGATTCTGAACCACTGCGCCACCGGGGAAGCCCTGTGCAGCTTTTTTAAAGTGTACAATTCAGTGACTTTTAGTAAACTTACCAAGTTGTGCAGCCATCACCATAAACCAGTTTTAGAACATTTCCATTGTCCCAGTAAGGTCCCTCATGCCCATTTACACTGAACCCCAGTTCCCAGTCCCCGGCAGCCCCACATCCGCTTTCTGTCTCCGTAGATTTTCTGGATATTCCCTATAAATGGAGTCATACAATGTATGGCCTTTTGTTCCTGGCTTCTTTCCCTTAGCTTAATGTGTTCAAGGTTCCTTCATAATGTAGCATGTGTCAGTATTTCATTCATTTTTATCCCTAAATAGTATTCTGTTATGTGGGTAAACATTTCCTTTATCTATTCACCAGTTGTGTGATGGGCATTTGGGTTGTTTTCCACTCTTTGGCCAGAAGAAGAATGCTGCTATGAACATTCTTATGAGTCATTCTTAAAGGAAATATAAATATATTAATGGTGCTTACGAGAGGGAGGAAAGTTTGCTCTTTTGGGGTGATGTTCACGATAGGTGATATTTTATTTTTTCCCTGTCTTTCCTTCTTACCCAACATTGCATGAGAATTTAGGGTCCCTTAACGATGGTGAGTTGGTGGTCATTCTGGTGAAAGGAAAGGGCGAGCCTGTCTCTCCAGAGAAACGCCGTGGAGCACCATGAATCAGCCGTGGTGGCCCCGAGAGGGAAGTTCCCCCCTTTCTCTCATTATTGCTCGTTTCGGCCTCGGTGGAAGCTGATCACCAGGAACAGCTCTTTTAGTGTATGAGGTTGGAAGTGGGTCGTATAATCTCTGCTTTGGCTTCTCAGTGAATATTCTCTCTTTTTTTTTTTTTGTGGTACGCGGGCCTCTCACTGCCGCGGCCTCTCCCTTTGCGGAGCACAGGCTCCGGACGCGCAGGCTCAGCGGCCACGGCTCACGGGCCCAGCCGCGCCGCGGCACGTGGGATCCTCCCGGACCGGGGCACGAACCCGCGTCCCCTGCATCGGCAGGCGGGCTCCCAACCACTGCGCCACCAGGGAAGCCCCTGAATATTCTCTTTTAAAAAGGAACTTGGTCTACTAGTCTTGGTGCCGAATGTGATAGAACGTTGTGTCTTCCCTGAGCTTTAAGAAGCAAGATTCTGTGAAATAACCCTACAATTCACCCTTTCATTTACTGAGCTTAAAAAAGTGTTTTTTGGAAATATCAAGCAAAACTCCCCATTTGAGAAGGTGGAAAACATGTTGTTTTGAGAAGCAATTTACTGACACCTTTCAAATGTGCCCTTTGTCAGGAGGCCCCCGCTGCTCAGGTTGTGGGTGGCTTACGGCTCATTTGGCTCTGCTCCTGAGCAAATCCCCGGTGTTGTTCTGAGGAGGAACCCCAAAAGTAGCCCGGGTTGGGGTTTCCGCACATTCGTGGCTGCTCCACGGAGCGCGCCCTCTGGGACGCGGCACTTCGCTCACAAGGGCCAAGGTCGAAGTTCTCTCTGGCCGGCTCTGGTTCTTGAAGGAAGAAAGCCAGCTGGATAGTTATCTCACATCCCATTTTCTGCTGCGGAGAAAAGAGACGCGGATTGATCAGGAAGCCTAGTTACTGACAGGCCGGTTCTCCCAATTGCCTGGCACGTCAGTTTCGCAAAGGTAACGTCTTCAGACTCTCCTTGCGTCTTGAACTGCACATCACCTTTACAGGCGATTCTCACAGGCTGACCTTTGTATTGAGCTGTCTCCTTGGTGACAGACTAGAACCTAAATAAAGACCACTTTATTCAGCCTGATTTGTTTTGTAATGTAACCTTTTTTAAGGCAGAGGTTTACTGATGTGATTTTTTTTTTAGGTTAGTTTTAAGAGTAGTTACTGGAAGTGCTGAATTTTGAAGTACCACAGCCTGACCCAGTAATAAATACAACATAGGTACCAGTCAGTGCCTGCTTCCAGAATCTTCTTTACGATGCTTCTCACTGGGTAACATACATGTTTTTGTGGCAGCTCTCTCCAGGTATTGCAGATCTTGAAATAATTCCTTTTTGTCTAGATCACTGGTCCGTTTAGAGTTGAAAAATGAGTTAGTACCCGTCTGCAGAGCTTCATCCCTTCCAACAGAGCCGCGTGGTGGCCGAGGTCGAGGGAGCCCGGGTAGCTTTTCCAGACGAGCATGTGCTCAGACAGTTGGCAAGGCCAGAGGAAGAAGCCCTGGGTTACCTGTGCTGGACTCCGCGTGTTCTCTGCCAGGGGAAGCAAATAAACGTAGGTGCTGAGTGCACACTGGCCCGCCCGCGGCCATGAAGCCGTCCTGTTCTAAACCTCCCTGGTTCCTGTCACATGTCGCGGGGACTAAGTCTCTCCTGTGAATTGTAATACCTTTGGCATTTACACTACGCCGTGTGTTCTGGTGGGGTTTTCCTTTTTGGTGGGGGGTGTCTCTTATGAAATCGTGCTTAACTTCCGGCCAGCAGCAAACTGGAGGCATGGCTGAGGGTGGAGAGGCAGTGGGCTCGTGGGGTGGCCCCAGGTGCAGAGGGTCTGCGGGCGGGGGTGCCGAGCCCGGGGTCCTGGGGTCCGGGCCTGCCCGCCGCGGGGGCGGCCCAAGGGCCCTTTGTGAGCCGCCGGCCCCGCCCACGGGAGTGTCTGGCGCGGCCCCGCCCCTGGCCTCCCGTCCTCCCCTCCAGCCGCAGCTCCGGTTCCCAGAGCAGAGCTTGCCTTTTCCTGCTTCCGAGCGCCAAGCGGCGAGCCCGCGGGTGAGTCAGGCTTTGGCAGACAGAGGGCTGCTTTGAGCCCTTCTCTTCCCCTTTTGTTCGACCGAGGTGGGGGAGGATGGAGCGGCCCGCTGCAGGCGCCCTGACCCGGCCCTGGCGCCCTTCCACCGTGGGGGCGGGGCCGTCCGGACGACGTCCCCTTTCGTCCCGCTGCCTGGGCGCCGTCTCCCGGCCTTCGTGGCAGGAATGGGATTCCCATGCGTGTTCCGATCTCTTAACTTAATTCCTGGCAAGTGCCCTTGCGCTTATTTCTGGAGGCTGGCGGGTGGTCTCTGGTCATGGGTTACAGCCCAGCCCTGCAAGTGGAGGGGTGAGAGCCTGGCCTTGGGGTTGAGCAGCCTCTTTGACCTTGAGCAAGTTAGCTTCTAAACTTCGCTTTCTTCCCCTGGGGAGCAGGAATAATTATACTATGTTTGGATCAAAGAAGATAACATATGTCGCCAGCGTAGCACAATACCGGGCACCGAGAGCCTATTATTGGCGTTGTTGTCCGGCAGGGTGAGTGGTTTCCGCTGATCCAGCCCTTGCGCATCTGTGACTGTGCATAAGTCAAGTACCTGTGAGCATTCGTTAGCCAGGCTCTGTGCTAGGCCCTTATAACTCCCCCTAGAAATGAAACCTGTGTTCACCTCCTCAATCTCAGAGTCAGAGCTTTGTGGTGTCTGAATCAGTAGTTTTGGCATGTCTTGATTTCACGGATTTCTCCACTGGTTTAAATTTTTCTTTAGGGGCTGGGGGCAGAGCTGGTAGTCGTGGTAGGAATGAGGGTAGAGCCCAGCATTTCTGCAGGCATGTGAGGTGGTCAGGTGATGCCAGGCTCCTGTAATGGCTAAGCTGGGGGGGTAGCTGGACAGCCTGTGTTGTTCTCAAGTCCTGGCATTTTGCTGGTGTGGCAGATGGGATGGCGTGGACTGGTTGGGAGTTGAATTTTAAGTGGTCATCTAAAGAGCTGCTTGGCACCAGCCACTCCAAATGTATGAATGCAGTCCTTCTAGTTGCTGTCTAGTCACATTTTTATCACAACTGTGCTGGTGATTTTTTGTTTTCCAGGAGCCCATTCTGGCAACTATTCATGATTTTTTTTAAAAGCAAATTCAAGTAAACGGGAAAGAAGAACCATTAGTTTCCAGATTGTAAATCAAGTGAAATTTTATTGGGGTTTAGGGTTGAGAGGCTTGTTTTGGAAGCATGTGCGCTATAAAGTGGGAATTGTCTCTATCCTTAGGAGTTAAAAGAGATGAGCTAGTCATGATTCTGGAGAATCCCACAGTCACTTCCATTAGCTATAGAAGAGGATGTAGGTCTTTAAGCTTTCTCTTTCTGTGTAGCCTGAACACCATCAGGTAAAAAAAAAAAAAAACCTCACTGGGTTTCCTCCTTTCCTTTTACTCCTGTGGTATCTCAGAGTCTGTCACCAGGTCAGCCATCTTGCAGCCCCATGTGACAGGAGGTCTGGTCTCAGCCAAGGAACCACTCGCCTTGGAGAGCCCACACTGCCAGAGAGCCGGCCCCCGCGGTGAAGTCCCCCCACCCCGAGCTGGGGCTTGAACTTCACATGAACTTTTGTGCAGGTCGTCGTCTTTTTCCTTCCATAAGTATAACTCGAAAAGGATTCCCACGGCTGAGATCCAGGTGATACAGGAAACCAGAATGGGTTTTGTGAGGTCTGTGCTGCATTTTGACTCCGTTTAAATTTTATTGCTTTGGGTTGAAAATTACAAGCCGTCCCAAGCTGAGACAGGGACCGGAGGATTGACCAGGCTGACCTTGTGGAGACTGCGGAAAGGATAGAGTGAGCTGGAGTGAGGAACAGTTCGCTCAGAAGACGCTCCCTCCCTACCACACCCCGCCTCCCCCCCTCCCCCAAAAGAAATGTTGTGAGGAGAGACCCCGTCCTACCAGGGATTTGACAGCTGCTCTGCTCTGATTCTTCTGGGGAAGCAAGTGCTCTGTTGCCAGGGCGGCCCCTCCAGCAAAGTCCATGTCCCTGGAGGAAAGATGAGCATTTGGAGCATTTGGTAGCTAAACTTAGCTCCCCGGATAAGCTTCCAGTAGAAGGAAGTGAAGATGGATTTGGGGGGAGGGGGTTGGGAAGATTTAAAGGGACAACGACAGGTTTTAAAAGATGGTTCTGGGACACTTGTGGGGTGTGTGTGCTTGGATGGATCCTCCCAGGCTCCCATGTGGCGTCTGTGAGTGTGGTCACCGACCTGCCATCGTGTCAGAGGTGTGTCTTTGGAGCAAAGACTAAATGGTGCCCAGAAGTAAGGAAAACCGTAGTGTGGACTTGTGGGTGGAGAGGCATTTTTTTTTTTTTTTGTGGCATGCGGGCCTCCCCCTGCTGCGGCCTCTCCCGTTGCGGAGCACAGGCTCCGGAGCGCAGGCCCAGCGGCCATGGCTCACGGGCCCAGCAGCTCCGCGGCACGTGGGATCCCCCCAGACCGGGGCGCGAACCCGGTTCCCCTGCATCGGCAGGCGGACGCGCAACCACTGCGCCACCAGGGAAGCTCTGGAGAGGCATTTTTAACTCTCAAGTGCTTCGCGTCGTGCGTGGGAAAGACCAGCAGGACTGATTGCTTAGATTTGTCAGCGAGCAGTGGTCAGCCCCACAGGGGTTCTGGTGAAGCACCTGTTGGCTCAGGGATGTGTAGGGAATGGGATGTGTAGGGAATGGGATGTGTGGACTTGACAAAAGGCAGCATCACCCAGAAGTAAGCCTGAATCACTTGTTTGGGTAAAAGTGACCTCTCTCCTACTTGGAAATCCTAAATAATTTATAATTTACTATCGTTTTAGTCATCTCTCAAGTTTTCTACTTCTTCCCCAAGGCAGAAACACGGACAATAGGAAAGAGCAGAGCGGTCTCCGAAAACGCACGGACCTCATCACATGGTGCTTTTTTCTGTTCTCAGCCATGTACCCCACTGAGATATTGCTAACAGAGGACTTTCTTTTTGACTTTTAGCTCCTCAGCCTTGAAATACCAGGTGTTTTTCTATTTTAATGCTTTAAATATTGAGTATCTGTGTTGTTTTGTGTGTTTATAGTCATATTACAAGGCCACTGGTGGCAGTCTGGTGGCAGGAGATCAGGTGGTGGAAAGAAAGTAGCCCCAATCATGGGACTTGGAAAAAAGTGGTGGAAAGATTATATTTCGTGAGATCTGCACACTTTTCAGAAAAACCACTTGGAGGGAGTGGCCAGACCTCGAGTTGTTTGGTAATGCCCGTCACTGTGTTTCCTTCTCTCTTGCTCCTTTTAAACATTGTAAAAGATATAAATGTTTTTCATATCCTGTACAGAAGAGGGTTTGAAAACATATATGCACGGTTTAAAAAATAAGCCAATCACGTCTGTACCTTCCCCTCAGATTAAGACTATCAGCGGTAACTTACAAACCCCGTGGACCCCACCGTCACCACCGTTCTGCTGGTATTTTTACCGCCTGTGTATCCCTCAACAGGACCAAGGAACCCTATGACTTCCCATTGGCCAGGTTACTTAAACACTGCTTCAGTTTTCTCGTCTATAAAATGAGGAGCACAGTACACCTCCCTCCAGTAGTGTCGTGAGGATTCATTGAATCAGTAAGTGAAGAGCGCTCAGAACAGTGTCTGGCACGTAGGAAGTGCTGTATGTGTTTTAGCAACTGTGGCTGTGGTATTATGTTTAGCTCTGCCTGTTTTTAAACTTCCTGTGAATAAAGAATAGTGTAAATCCCTGACTCTGACTTGTCTTCCAGCTCCCCGTTTTGTTGTGAGATGCACATGGTGGTGGACCTCTCGTATTCATTCCCCTGTGGTTTTCTGTTCTAAGACGATGCTGCAGTTTATGTATGCATGAACTCCACACGGACCTGGGGTCGTTTCCAGCTTTGGCTTTGGTGATTATGCTGCACCAAAGCTCTCTAGGGCAGTGCTTCTCAAAGTGTGGGCTGGAAGTCCCTGAGACCCTTTCAAGGGCCCCACAAGGTCAAACTGCTTTCATAATAATACTCAGACATTATTTGCCTTTTTCACTTCCATTCTCCCAAGAGTGTAGAGCAGGGTTTTCCAGAGGCCACGTGATGTGACAGTGTCATCACCGGTGGCTAACTAGGGATACGCTTGTATGTTTTTGTATTTTTAAATTCTCTCAGGTTTAATTTCTAATACGATACATATTGGTAGTTTGGGAGCTATTGCATTTTGGAGGATTTTTTTCTCTGTGTTATTCGAATGTTATAAAAATACAGGGGCTTTCCATAAAAAGCCTGAAGAAACCTGACTCATCCTATTTGTTTTGAGTTAGCTAATGACTAATGCCTAAGCAAGAGATTTTTCAGACATTTATTGGGTTTTTAATGCTTCTATCTTATGTTAATCAGGAAGGAGGAGGAATCATTTCTTAGTATTGCCATTCTGATGGGGGGTGGGGGGAGAGCAAGCTTTTCTACATAGGTCCTAGACAGCAAACAGAGGTCAGGAATTCACTGTTATTAAAGGAAATAATGTTTAAGCTCACATTAAGATTCAGCTTCGAAATAATACGCATCTTCATTCAGTAGCTACTAATGCAAGCAGATATACAAGTGAAGTGACCTTTTTCTCTGACGGGTCGTGGGGTTTTGCCCTAAGAAATGTATTAGTTTAATTGCTGTTTACAAGTTATTACAGTGTAGCAACTTCAAACAACAGCACAATGTGCCGTCTCACGGTGTGTGCCAATCAGGAGTGCTGCTGCCCCGGGTTGACGGGGTCCCCTGCTCTGGGTCTCGCCAGGCTGAGGTCAGGGTGTCAGTGTGGCTGCAGTCTCATCTAAGCTTCAGGGCCTTTTCCAGCTGACCTGTCTTTGGTAGAATTCATCTCCTTGCAGTTGCCTGACTGAGATCCCCATTTTTTTGCTAGTTGTTGGCCAGGGACCACTCCCAGCTCCCAGGGGCTGCCCTTGGTTCCCTGCCATGTGGCCCCCTCCTCTCACAACATAGCTGCTTGCTTTCCTCTAGGCAAGCAGGAGAGGCCTCTTTGAAAAGCTCAACTGATTAGATCAGGCCCACCCAGGATCGTCGCCCTTTGAATGAGCTCAAGGAGCTGTCCCATACCAATGTTCTACATTTTCCAACGAAGAGGTTTTTTACTTTTTTTTTTTTTTAAATCGTTTTGGCTAGTGCAATAAGGCAAGAAATATAAGAAAGGAAATATAAAGCATACAAATCAGAAAAGTTCTTACTATCAGATGACATAGAAAAATCCCAAGGAATCCACCCCAAAAGCCACAGAACTAGTAAGTCAGTCCATCCAGGTTACAGGATATAAAATCAACATAGAAAAAAAATCAATTTTATTGCTATATACTAGCAATGAACATATTGAAACAGAATTTAAAATGCAGTACCATTAACAATTTCTCCCCCCAAAAGAGAAAAACTTTGGTGTAGATTTAGCAAAACATATATAGGACATATAAAAACTATAAAACATTCATTAAAGAAATCAGAGAGGATCTGAACTGATGGAGAGACATACCATGTTCATGGATTAGGAGACTCAACATAGTAGAGATGTCAGTTCTCCCTAAATTTATATACAAATTTAATACAGCTCCTACCCAGATCTCAACAAAATCTTTTGTAAATATAAATATGATTATTCTAAAATTTATATGGAGAAGCACTAGAATAGCCAAAACAGTTTTGAAATTGAAGACTAAAGTGGGAGGAATCGCCTCTCCCTCACTTCAAGACTCTTTGTGTAGCTGCAGTAATCAAACTGTGTGGTGTTGGCAAAGATACAGACACATAGGTCAATGGAACAAACTCAAAGACAGCTCCATACAAGTATGCCCAACTGATTTTTGACAAAGGTGCAAAAGCAGTTCAATGAAGGAAGAATCTCCTTTCGATGATTAGCATTAAATGGTGTGGAGCAATTGGATATCCGTAGGCAAAAAAAGGAAAAAACAAAGGACCTTGACCTAAATCTCATACCTTATACAAAAGTTAACTCAAACTGGATTATAGACTGTAAAAATGTAAAACTATAAGACTTGGAGAGAATAACATAGTAGAAATTCTTTGGAACCTAAGGCTTGGTGAAGAGTTCTTAGATATGACGCCAAAAGCACGACCCATAAAAGAAAAAAGTTGTTTTTGGGGGGAAAAAAATCAGTTTTGGTTTCATCAAAATCCAAAACTTTTGCTCTGCAAAAGACCCTCTTAAGAGCATGAAAAGACAGGCTACAGACTGAGAGAAAATATCTGCCAACCACATATCTAACAAAGGACTCATATCTAGAGTATATAAAGAACACTTAAAATTCAACAGTAATAAAACAATCCAAGTAGAAAATGGACAAAAGATAAGAGATTGCACCTAAGAGGACATACAGATGGCAAACTTCACTAGCTATTGGGTCACTGCAGATTAAGGGAAATGCAAATTAAAACCATGTTCAGACACTTCTTAGAACGTGAAAACTAGCGAACAATACCGAAGGCTGGTGAGGGTGTGGAGAAACTAGATCCCTCGTACATCGCTGGTGGGAATGTACAGTGATATAGCCATTCCTGGAAAACAGTTTGGGAGTTTCTTTTAAAAACTAAACGTATACTTAGCATAAAACCCAGCAATCACATCCTGGGCATTTACCCCGGGGAAATGAAAACTATGTCCATACAAAAGCTGTACGTGAATGTTGATAGCAGCTTTATTTGGAATTCCCAAAATGTGGAAACAACCAAAATGTCTCCAGATTGGTGAGTGGTTAAATAAGCCGTGGCACATCCATACCAGACGTTACTACTCAGCAGTAAAGATACACACGACAACTTACTGAATCTCAAGGCATTTTGCCGAGTGAAGAAAAAAAAAAGCCATTTTTAAAAGGTCACTTGCCGTATGAGTCCATTTAAAGTACATTCTAGAAAAGGCAAAACTATACAGACAGAAAACAGGTCAATGACTCTAAACTGTAGAGATGGCAATCAGATTAGTGTTTGCCAGAGATGAGGACTGGTAGAGGAGAGAGGCTGGGTGTGGCTATAAAGGGGGTCTGGACGGAGATCTTGTGGTGATGGATCAGTTCTCTATCTTGATCGGGGGAGCAGAGCCTGGGGAGTTGACGCATTACATGAATCTACAGATGTGATAAAAGTGCATAGAACTATACACATATGTTGTACCAATGTCAGTTCCCTGATTTTGATATATTATAATTACATAAGGTATAACCATTGAGAGAAGTGGGGTGACAGGTACACTAGACCTCTTTCTGCTATCTTTGCAACTTCCTGTGCATCTATAGTTATTTCAAAATACAAAACATATAGCAAAACAAAAATTTTTTTATTCCTAAATATTTTATGTTTCTTAGTACTACGTGGAACTGTTTTTTTCAAATTTTAAATTCCAGTTGTTTGCTGCTAGCATGTAAAAATACCCTTGTTTTTTGTTTTTTTTTTTTTAAATTTACCTTGTATCTTGTGAATTTGCTAAACTCACTTCTTGGCTCAAGCGTTAGCTTTTTTATAGCTTCCTTAGGATTTTGTATGCAAACAGTTATGTGATCTGTAAATTCAGTCTTATTTCTTGCTTTCCAGTCCTTATGGCTTTTATTTGTTTGCTTGCTTTTTTGCACTGGCTAGGCTCTCCAAAACAGTGGTGACCAGAAGTGGTAAGAGTGGGCATCCTTGCCTTGTAACCAATCTTAGGGTGAACCTAGTCAGTATTTCATCATTAACTATGATGTTAGCTGTAGGTTTTTCATAGATGCCCTTTATCAGAGTGAGAAAGTTCCTTTCCATATATACAGTTTGATGAGAGTTTTCAACTATGAATGATGTTGAATTTTATCAGCTGCTTTTTCTGCATCTATTGAAATGTTCATGTTTTCTCCTCATTTTGTTGAAATGGTTTTAATTTTCTGTTTTATTGATGGTTTGTCCTTTTTATACAGTGTTGGTTTTGACTTGTATGGAAAAACACATTCCTGTGTGTCTCATTTACTGTTCACAGGAACACTGCTGTGCCTAGATGTGTGGGGATTTTCCCCACACCCAGCAGTTCTCAGATTCTCCAGACACCAGTTGGGTGTCCTACAATTTAACTCAATTCTGACAGTATCTACCTGGAGGTAGCATCAGATCTCACAGGTTGAAGGCTCAGTCCCACAAGACTGTCCCCCAGTCACATACTTCACATGCCAATCACAAGTCCAGATTGTTACCTGTATAATCTGAATCACGTTGCTGTTTGCCTGAAACATTGTAAGTCAACTATACTTCAATAAAAAATAAACTAAAAAATAATTTTTAAAAATATTCTCTTATTAGCCTTTTAATGTCTATAGTATTGGTAGTGTAACTCTCTTTCATTCCTGGTACTAGCGATTCGATTTCTAGTTTTCTTACTTGATTACTCTAGCTAGGAGATTGTCAATTTTGTTGATCTTTTGGAGAACCAACTTTTGACCTTGTTAATTTTTTTCCATTATTTGTTCATTTCCTATTTCAGTGGTACCTGGTCTTACCTTTATTATTTCCTTTTTTCTACTTACCTTGGGTTTACTTTGCTCATTTTTTAGAAGCTCTTTGAAATGGAAACTTTGCTCAACGTTTTTGGATCATTTTTCTTTTCTAATTAAAAAAAAAAAAACCTACAGATTTCTCCCCTAAGTACTACATTAACTACATCTCACAGATTTTGGTGTTTTATTTTCGTTATCTTTCCATTGAAAATACTTTGTAATTTACTTTGTGATTTCTTCTTGGTTTCTAGCATTTCCATTTGAATCTTGGAGTTTCCATCTCTCTGCTTATATTACCCAATCTATTCTTGCACGTGTCTCCTTTTTCCATTTGTGACCTTAGTATATTAATTATAATTATTTTAATTTCCTGATCTGTTCATTACAAAGTTTTTGCCAGATCTGAATCTGGTTCTGATGCTCTCTTTGTCTCTTCAGACCTTGATTTTTGCCTTTTAGTATGCCTTGTAATTTGATGAAAACCAGACCTGATGTATCAGTTGCTGGCTCCAGCCATGTCTTCTGTTCCTGGTAAGCCGTAATACTCTGTATTTGCCTGTCTCTCCAGTTGGGAGAACAACAGTTGGCCCTGAAACATCAATTCTCTGACGGATCTAAGAAGAGTTGTTGATTTTCACTTTGTTCAGCTTTTTCTTTGTTGTGAGGACTGGAGTGACTACTGCCAAGCTCTTTACATGTCAGACAAAAAACGTGTGTGACGACTTCTTTGACCCATGGATTATTTTAGAAGTGTGTTGTCTAATATCCTTGGTATGGTTTTCTTCATATTTATTGTTTGGAATTTGTGGAGCTTCTTGGAATCTGTAAATTTATGTCTTTGACCAAATTTGGAAAGTTTTCTGCTTTTTTTTTTTTTTCCTGCCTGATTCTCCCTGTTCTTTCTTTTTGGATTCCAGTTAAGGTATGTTCGATCTTTCGAAATCACCCCCAAAGGTGCTGGAGTCATTATCTTCTTTTATTCATCTTTTTTTTTCTCTCTCTCTCTTTTCAGGATTGGATAATTTCTGTTGCTCTGATTTCAAAGTTCACTAATTCTTTCCTGTGTCATCTCCAGTCTGTTAAGTCCATCAGTTAAATTCTTTATTTCATGTATTATACATTTTAGTTCTAAAATGTCTATTTGGCTGTCTTTGTATTTTGTGTATCTGCTAAGATTTTTTTTGTCTTTATTCATTATAAGCATTTCCTAACCTAATTGAACATAAAGTCTTTGTCTAATAATTCCAATATCTGGGTTGAGTTGGTATCTATTGATTATTTTTCCCTTGAAGATGAGTGCCATTTTCCTGGCTTTCCATACATTGAGTAATTTGGGATTATATCCTGGACATTATGAATGTTGTTTTAGGGACTCTAGATCCTGTTATGTTCACCAGTCAATGTTGATTTTTTTGCTTTAGCAGGCAATTAACTTGGTGAGACCCAAAGTCCCAACTCTGTCTTGCCTGTGTTGATGGTGGCTCAGATATCAGTTCAGACCCCTTCCAGGGCCCTGTGCGCGAGTGTTTGAGGGACAGCCGGAGTCTTGGGCAGAGTTTATACACAGAATCTGAGGTTCCCCTCCTCACCCCCTGCCAGCCCTGGTTGCCCAGCCTCCTTCCCCTGGTTCCTCTGGCCAAAGAGATGGGAGCCTTTCCATCAGAATGTTAGTTGTTACCACATCCCACCGGACTGTGGCTGACCTCGGGCAAAGCCACGGGAATTCACCCTGTGCTGTTCACTTCCTCCAAGTTTCTGCTCCCCTCCAAAAATGGGCCTGCTTTTACTCACTCTCCAGAACCCTCAGATCTTTGTTTTTTTGTATTTTGTCCAGAGTTTATGGTTGTTATCTGCAGGAGACTCTCTTTGCTAAGAGTTTAATCCTTCATGCCGGAAGTGGAACCACAGGAATCGTTTTTAATGATTAAACATTGAAGGTTTTCCCTCTGAGATAGAAGCAGGCAAGCTGCAGTGTCTAACCAGCTCCAGTGAGCACTGTCTTAGAGCCCTCAGCCAGTGCTCTAAGGCAAGAGAGAGGAAGAAACCAAAATGTCTTCCTTTACAGACGATGTGCTTGTATACCTGGGAAATTCACAAGAAAATACAGATACACTGTTGGGATGAATGTGAAGCTTAGCAAAGTTACTAGACACAAGTCAATGTACGAGAATCAGTTGTATTTCTATACACTAGCAACAGAATTAGAAAACGAAAAATGTTTAAAGATGCTGTTTAAGAAGCACCATAAAAGGTTAAATACTTAAGAAATCTAAGACAAGATGTGTAGAACCTCTGTGCAGAAAAACTTATAAAGCATTACCAGGAGGAATTAAAGGCTGTTCAGGTTTTTTGTGGGGAAGGAGGGTAGAGATTGACAGCTGGTTTCAGAACTAAGAGGGAAATGCAAAGGGCCAAAAAGGGCCAGCACCGTCTTCAGTTCAAGCACCAAAATAATTAAGGACAGTAGCGATTTGCAAACCTTGAGAAATACAGGCATCTATAAGTCCATGTAGATAATGAAGGGAGAAACAGGAGAGAAGGGAGGACTCTTGTTTACAAGAGAATGTCAACCACAGACCAGTGGTTGTAGCACTGATTGGAAAACCATCTTGCCACTGTCATGGTAAAGATTGGAAACATCACAAAAATCCCCTCCTGGGGCGGGGGGGTGGGGCAGCTGTATTCTTCAAAAAGATCAGTGTTTGAGATTAAAGGAGGCGAAAGAGACATGACAGCTAAACGCAGTACTTGGTTCTGGACTGAATTCTGTGCTGGAGGAGGAAATGCAGCCAGGATAAACGGATTACATCAATATCAAGTCTCCTGGGGTTACAGGGTCGTAGAAGCAAAGGTCCTTGTTCTTCGGACGGGTCCACTGAAGTTTTTCGGGGTAAATGGACGACTTCCTCTCAAATGGTTTTAAAAAAAGAAATATATACACAGTTGACCCTTGAACAACACGGGGGTGGAGGGTGCTGACCCCCATGCAGTCAAAAATCCGAGTCTAACTTTACACTTGGCCTCTCCATCTGCGGTTCCACATCTGCAGCTTCAAGCAACCTCAGATCATGTGGTACATATTGATTGAAAAAAATGTACATATGAGTGAACCCATGCCAGTCAAACCCATGTTGTTCAAGGGTCAACTGTAAATTGAAAGGAAGAGAACAAAGGATAAAGCAAATGAATGAGGCACAATGTTCATGATGTGGGTGAACCGATGCAAAGGGTGTACGGGTATTCTTTGTATCCTTGCAACTTCTTCACATGCGCTTCTATCCAGGCCCCAGTGAGACTTGGAATTTGGATTCTAGCTGCTACATTGCAGAGGCTGTAATCCTGACGTGAATTTCCCCAAAATGTAGAAAGGCGATAGCAGCTATGGTTATGACATGCCTAGTATATCATGTACTAAGTTTCTAGGGATTCTGTGGTGGAAGCTATAAAAATTGGCTAAGGGCTTCCCTGGTGGCGCAGTGGTTGGGAGTCCGCCTGCTGATGCAGAGGACGCGGGTTCGTGCCCCAGTCCGGGAGGATCCCACATGCCGCGGAGCGGCTGGGCCCGTGGGCCATGGCCGCTGAGCCTGCGCGTCCGGAGCCTGTGCTCCGCAGCGGGAGAGGCCACGGCAGCGAGAGGCCCGCGTACGGCAGAAAAAAAAAAAAATTGGCTAAGCCCTCATCTTCCCTACACCCCATGGTGCTTTCTTATCTGGAGAAAGAGAATATCTAAAAACATGCTCTGGAATTTCTTTCTAGCTCATTTTTCTATGATGGTCTGGTCCCTGAGATACAAATGTAGAATCTAAATCCATAGTTTTAAAAGCTGAATCTGTAATTTGGACTGTTAAACTTTTTATGAAACATTTAACATAATGAGCCTAACAGATACTCATATACCCACTCCCAGTAGTAACATGTGTTTACACTTTGCCATCTTTGCTTCTGATATATAAAAATCCACGAGTTCATAGTGCTACAGGCAGAACCACCATAACGCCCAGACAAGACCATGAAGAGATGCCACTTCACACCCACCAGGATGGCTACAGTTCAAAAATCAGAAAATAACAAGTGTCAGTGAAGATGTGGAACCTTTGTACCTTGCTGACGTGAATGTGAAACAGTGCAGCCAGTGTGGAAAATAGTTTGGTGGGTCCTCAAAAAATTGAAACATAGAATTACCATGTGACCCAGTAATTTCACTCCTAAGTGGACTGTATACCCAAAAGAATTGAAAACAGATGTTCAAACAAAAAGTTTTACGTGAGTGTTCATAGCACTATTCACAATAGCCAAAAGCTGGAGATAATCTAAATGTACATCCGCTGACAAACGGATAAACATAATAGGGACCATCCGTTCAATGGAATATTACTCAGCTGTAAAAAAGAATGAAGTCCTGACAGCTGCTACAACATGGATGAACCTTGGCAACATGCTGGGTGAAGTAAGCCTGATGACGCAGAAGGGCACATGGCGTGTGGTTCCGTTTGTGGGAAAGAGTCAAGGCAGGCAAATCCATGGAGACAGACCAGTGAGTGGTTGCCGGGGAGTAACTGCTCATGGGCACAGGGTCCCGTTTGGGGTGATGAAATGCCTTCGAACTGGGTACAGGAGGTGGTGGCACAGCCTTGCCAATGTGCTCAGTGCCTCTGTGTTGTACACTTTATTATTATTTTTTTTTTTGCGGTACGCGGGCCTCTCACTGTCACGGCCTCTCCCGTCGCGGAGCACAGGCTCCGGACGCGCAGGCTCAGCGGCCATGGCTCACGGGCCCAGCCGCTCCGCGGCACGTGGGATCCTCCCGGACCGGGGCACGAACCCGTGTCCCCTGCATCGGCAGGCGGACTCTCAACCACCGCGCCACCAGGGAAGCCCTGTTGTACACTTTAAAATGGTTAGTCCTGTCCTGTGGATTTTACCTCAATTTAAGAAACAGAAGAATCCCAGTCACGAGGGGCCTGGCACTCTGGCCTGTGGCTTCAGCCCCATTGCACAGGCCAAGGAGACCCACCCAGCCAGGCCAGCTTCCAGGGCCTGCTTGGGCCTTTTCCTGGGGTCTCCCCTTGGTTGCCAAGGGGAAGCCGTTGTCGGGATCTCAGGTGGGGGCTTGGAGCTTGGGTACGGGGACTTAAGCACAAGCCCGGGCAAGGCCTGCACAGCGAGGCTAGAGAGCCTGTGCTCCCGGGCAGAAGGTTGAGGCCTCCAGCTTGATACACTGTTAGGGTCCTTTGTTTCAGTTTGCCTAAATTTTTAGGGGTGATGCTTTTTAAATTTAATTTTGCTTTTAATTATGTAACATGTTTGCATGGTTCTAAAGTCAAAATACATTCAGAGAGGTCTGCTTCCACCCCGTCCCACCTTCCCTGTTCTCCCCTCCTTTACTTCTTGCTGGTTTATCCTTCAATGTTTCTTTTTTAAAATATAAGCAAATCGTATAGATGTTTTCATTTCCCCACCATTCCGTCTACAACAGGAATCACACCATGTGTTCTATTTTGCACCTTGGTTTTTTATTTATCTGTCTGTAAGTCACTCTGTAACTGTCCCTAGAGGCCCCTCATTCCTGTCCACAGCTGATGGTACGGGCATTTGGCTTGTCCCCAGTCTTCTGATGTTGTAAAAGTGCTGCAGCCAACAGCTTTGTGCATCTTCTACTTTGCCAGTGAATCTTTTGCCTAATATATTAACATTATAAGTAGCAACAGACAGTTTATAGGCACCCAAAGTAAAATGTGAGAAACTTAATTTTTCTAATATATATTAATATGATGCTTAATCTTTTTCCAATTACTTTTCAGAGCTATGATAACAATTTTAATCTCGCAAGATCCCAGTGAGATATCGTAGGTACTAATTTAGCAAAGCCTGATTTCAAAGTTTCTTTTGGGGAATTATATAATATTTTTTTAAGTATTTTTTTTAACATCTTTATTGGAGTGTAATTACTTCACAATGTTGTTAGTTTCTGCTTTATAACAAAGTGAATCAGTTATACATATACATATGTTCCCACATCTCTTCTCTCTTGCGTCTCCCTCCCTCCCACCCTCCCTATCCCACCCCTCTAGGTGGTCACAAAGCACCGAGCTGATCTCCCTGTGCTATGCGGCTGCTTCCCACTAGCTGTCTATTTTACATTTGGTAGTGTATATATGTCCATGCCACTTTATCACTTCGTCTCAGTTTACCCATCCCCCTCCCCGTGTCCTCAAGTCCATTCTCTATGTCTGCGTCTTTATTCCTGTCCTGCCCCCAATTTCTTTTTTTTAGATTCCATGTATATGTTTTAGCATATGGTATTTGTTTTTCTCTTTCTGACTTCAGTCTGTATGACAGACTCGAGGTCCATCCACTGTTTCTAGATTTTTTGATGATGGCCATTCTGACTGGGGTGAGTGGATACCTCACTGTAATGTTGATCTGCATTTCTCTAATGATTAGTGACGGTGAGCGTCCTTTCAGGTGTTTGTAGGCAACCTGTATATCCTCTTTGGAGAGATGTCTGTTCCCACCAACAGTGCAAGAGGGTTCCCTTTTCTCCACACCCTCTCCAGCATTTATTGTTTCTAGATTGTTTGATGATGGCCATTCTGACCGTCGTGAGGTGATATCTCATTGTAGTTTTGATTTGCATTTCTCGAATGATTAGTGATGGTGAGCGTCCTTTCAGGTGTTTGTTGGCAACCTGTATATCCTCTTTGGAGAAATGTCTATTTAGGTCTTCTGCCTATTTTTGGATTGGGTTTTTTTTTTATATTGAGCTGCATGAACTGCTTGTAAATTTTGGAGATTAATTCTTTGTCAGTTGCTTCATTTGAAAATATCTTCTCCCATTCTAAGGGTTGTCTTTTGGTCTTGTTTATGTTTTCCTTTGCTGTGCAAAAGCTTTTAAGTTTCTTTAAGTCCCACTTGTTTAGTTTTGTTTTTGTTTCCATTTCTCTAGGAGGTGGGTCAAGAAGGATCTTGCTGTGATTTATGTCATAGAGTGTTCTGCCTGTGTTTTCCTCTAAGAGTGTCATAGTGTCTGGCCTTACATTTAGGTCTTTAATCCATTTAAAATTTATTTTTGTGTACGGTGTTAAGGAGTGTTCTAAGTTCATTCTTTTCCATGTAGCTGTCCAGTTTGCCCAGCACCACTTATTGAAGAGGCTATCTTTTCTCCACTGTATATTCTTGCCTCCTTTATCAAAAATAAGGTGACCATATGTGCATGGGTTTATCCCTGGGCTTTCTATCCTGTTCCATTGATCTATATTTCT
>NC_041227.1:79566297-79566724 GCF_002837175.3 Physeter macrocephalus
AGAAAGATAGGTGTTAGCTCTTCTCTAAATGTTTGATAGAATTTGCCTGTGAAGCCATCTGGTCCTGGGCTTTTGTTTGTTGGAGGATTTTTAATCACACTTTCAATTTCAGCACTTGTGATTCGTCTCTTTATATTTTCTATTTCTTCCTGGTTTGGCAGTGTCAGTTGTTACTTCTCCTTTTTCATTTCTAATTCTGTTGATTTGAGCCTTCTCCCTTTTTTTTTCTTGACGAGCCTGGCTAATGGTTTATCAATTTTGTTTATCTTCTCAAAGAACCAGCTTTTAGTTTTATTGATCTTTGCTATTGTTTCCTTCATTTCTTTTTCACTTATTTCTGATCTGATCTTTGTGATTGCTTTCCTTCTGCTAACTTTGGGGGGTTTTTTTCTTCTTTCTCTAATTGCTTTAGATGTAAGGTTAGGTT
>NC_041227.1:79567224-79567636 GCF_002837175.3 Physeter macrocephalus
ATTTGCCTAATGTATTGAGGTGCTCCTATGTTGGGTGCATAAATATTTACAATTGTTATATCTTCTTCTTGGATTGATCCCTGGATCATTATGTAGTGTTCTTCCTTGTCTCTTGTAACATTCTTTATTTTAAAGTCTAGTTTATCTGATTATGAGAATTGCTAACTCCAGCTTTCTTTTGATTTACATTTGCATGGAATATCTTCTTCCGGCCCCTCACTTTCAGTCTGTACGTGTCCCTAGGTCTGAAGTGGGTCTCTTGTAGGCAGCATATATATGGGCCTTGTATTTGTATCCATTCAGCCAGCCTATGTCTTTTGGTTGGAGCATTTAATCCATTTACATTTAAGGTAGTTATTGATATGTATGTTCCTATTACCATTTTCTTAATTGTTTTGGGTTTGTTATTGTA
>NC_041227.1:79567928-79586622 GCF_002837175.3 Physeter macrocephalus
CATTTATTGTGTTGTTCATCATTGTTTGTTTGCTGTTTAGTTCTTCTAGGTCCTTGTTAAACGTTTCTTGTATTTTCTCCATTCTATTTCCAAGATTTTGGATCTTTACTATCATTATTCTTAATTCTTTTTCAGGTAGACTGCCTGTTTCCTCTTCATTTGTTTGGTCTGGTGGGTTTTCCCCTTGCTCCTTCATCTGCTGTGTATTTCTCTGTCTTCTCATATTGCTTACCTTACTGTGTTTGGGGTCTCCTTTTCGCAGGCTGCAGGTTCGTAGTTCCCATTGCTTTTGGTGTCTGTCCCCAGTGGCTAAGGTTGGTTCAGTGGGTTGTGTAGGCTTCCTGGTGGAGGGGACTGGTGCCTGTGTTCTGGTGGATGAGGCTGGATCTTGTCTTTCTGGTAGGCAGGACCGCGTCCAGTGGTGTGTTTTGGCGTGTCTGTGACCTTGTTATGATTTTAGGCCGCCTCTCTGCTAATGGGTGGGGTTGTGTTCCTGTCTTGCTAGTTGTTTGGCATAGGGTTTCCAGCACTGTAGCTTGCTGGTCGTTGAGTGGAGCTGGGTCTTAGCGTTGAGATGGACATCTCTGGGAGAGCTTTCGCTCTTCGATATTACGTGGAGTCAGGAGGTCTCTGGTGGACCAATATCCTGAACTCGGCTCTCCCACCTCAGAGGCACAAGCCTGACAGCCTGCTGGAGCACCAAGACCCTGTCAGCCACATGGCTCAGAAAAAAAGGGAGGAAAGAAAGAAAATAATAATAATAAAGTTATTAAAATAAAAAATTATTAAAAAGGAAAAAATTAAAAAGTAATAAAAAAAGAGAAAGAAGAGAGCAACCAAACCAAGAAACAAATCCACCAATGATAACAAGTGCTAAAAACTATATTAAAAAAAAAAAAACGGACAGACAGAACCCTAGAACAGATGGTAAAGGCAAAGCTATATAGACAGAATCACACAAAGAAGCATACACATACACACTCACAAAAAGAGAAAAAGGAAAAAAAAAATATATATATATATATATATTATATCTTCTGGGAAGTCTGAGGTCTTCTGCCAGCGTTTAGTAGGTGTATTTGTGGGGAGGAAGGTGATCTCCACATCTTACTCCTCTGCCATCTTGAAGATCTATCCTCTAAAGTATTTTTTAAAGTTCTCTTTTCAAACAGGTTGTTGGGTTAGCATTTCTATTAAATGGAAATTAGGTCATAAATTCAATATTTATTAAGTAATGGAAATGAAAATCTGACATTTAGAATAGTTTGTTGTTTTTAATATACAGCAGCTTTAAAATCTGTCTTTCTAACTTGTTGTGTCTAAGTGAGTGACCTAAATTTTCCAACCCTCTTGCTCACCATCGACAAGCCCTGTGTTAGAATTTTAGATTTAATTCCACTGAGTACAGGAACATAGGAGCAGCTCACGTGTAGACTGATAGGACTAGGAACTGGAAAGCTGCCTGTCGCAAAGTGGACGTCAGTGTTTGTTTCCTCTGTAACCACTCGCTGGCCCTTGCTTTCTTCCCACCTCCATCTTTGCATCTCCGACTAACCCACACCCACCTCTGTCCTTTCTGCATCCCCCGCGGGGCCTCTGCCAGTGATTCTTCACCTGGACGGGCTCTCTTTCATGCACACAGCTCCCCTGTGACACTGACAGAAAGGACCAGTGTTCAACCAAGTGTGGGAGACTGGATCAATTACTGCCAGAGAAAGAGATGTGACCAGAGTGGGCTTGCTCAGCGCTGCAAGAGCTGAGGCTCTGTCCTCAGGCCTAAATGGGCTGAATGGGCGCCTGAGGCCGACGTGCGTTGGAGGGGCAGCTTCAGTATTGCAGGGGCTGTCACGGAGGCTGGGGTGGGTGTGCAGGAGGGTCTTCTGATGACGCCGGACAGGCAGAAGCCTTGAATGTGGAGCCCTGGGTGTGTATGACCTCTGCTAGAGCTGTGGCTAATCAGAGCTTCCAGTGAAGATTTGGTGAAGAACTGAGTCCATTTGCCAAAAAGATGCTTCTCTTCGCTGGTGCTGAGCCCGGACCCTGTGCACGGTCCTCATGTCACCCTCGGCCGTCTGTGCCTATAGCACAACCGCACGGGCCCCAAGCAAACCTGCTGCTACTTCTTGAAGCAGACAGCGCCCTCCTCTCCACCCGCAAGGCCCCACCTCAGCCATCCATCTGGAGCTAATGAGTCAGTGCTTTGCTGGGAGCATTGAGTCGGGAGGGCAGGCTGATGTCAAGTATGTGTTTGGTGGCCTCTGAGCTAATGAATTCGTTGTGTTTTGTCTAATCCATGAATCCATGTTTTTAGTAACCTTAAGTGATACAGATTTTTCAAACCAAGCAGGATTGTAAACAGCCCGTTTTCTGTGCTTCCCTGGTGGCGCAGTGGTTGGGAGTCCGCCTGCCGATGCGGGGGACCCGGGTTCGTGCCCCGGAGCGGCCGGGCCCGTGAGCCGTGGCCGCTGAGCCTGCGCGTCCGGAGCCTGTGCTCCGCAACGGGAGAGGCCGCGGCAGTGAGAGGCCCGCGTACCGCAAAAAAAAAAAAAAAAGCCCGTTTTGCATTTACTCCTTTTTGTTAGACCACGTTGCCCAGTAGCTGTCAGGAGAAGATTCTGGGGTCGTGTCGCCTCTTTCTACAAAGGTGCTATCTTAGTCCATTCAGGCTGCGGTAATAAAAATACCACAGACTAAACAACAAGCTTGTTTATTTCTCACAGTTCTGGAGGCTGGACGTCCATGACACAGGCAGATTCAGTGTCGGGTGGCGGCCCGCTTCCTGGTTCATAGACAGCGTCTTCTCGCTGTGTCCTCACATGGCAGAGGCAGGAGGGAGCCCTCTGGGGTCCCTCTAATACGTGCACTGATCCCATCGTGAGGACTCCCTCTTCGTGACCTCAGCACCCCCAGAGGCCCCACCTCCTCACACCGTCACACTGGGGCTTAGGCTTCAGCATGTGAATGGGGGGCAGGGGGCACAGACATTCAGTCTGTAGCAAAGTCTGAGTGGTTAATCTCAGGTTCTGCCAGACACTATTCTCGGAAGAAATGACCGCGTTCTCCTGGCGTTGAGGACAGATCAGAAGTGTAAACCTGGACCTTTCAATGAGCTGACGCTGTGGGGATCGTGAAGCCTAGTGCTACGTGTCCAGTGGAGTGACGTGCTCGCCAGTCTCTGACAATAAATCACAGCGACCTCGACCACGGTTCCAGCCTGCAGGATGGCGCGGCGCACGGAGGTTATGGGCCGATTCCTGGACTGAACACGTTGGTTTCTCAGCCCCTCCTGTCCCCTTCCCGCCAGCCCCGCGTTGGAGAGCAGGATTGGCGCAGTCCTCTGCCTTACGGTTCAGCAGCGGCTCTAACGCGGACCCGGTAGCTTATTGTCCAGGTGAGGCAGGATTTCTCCCCTCTCTTATGTCATACGTGATTCTTCCTGGGAAGAGTCGAGGCCACCAGCCATGCAAAGCAGCAGAGTCACCAATAAGTCACCGCCTTTGAGGTCGTGAAACAAGCTGGTGAGATGATTTAACAGACCGTTCTGGTGGAGAAACAAACTGTAAAGGTCTGTTTACGTTAGCATTTGGTGTGTTAAGGTCCATTGGGCTGGCCCTGATTTCAAACTCAATCGTTGGAAATACTTAAAGTCAAACGGGAGGAAAAGGATTTCCTCCCTTTCTTAATAGTCTGTGTTTAGTTCATGCCTACCTGTGTCCTCGGGGCATTTTGCACGTCACGTCTGTGTGTCGAGGTTCGGCACTTGCACCCGTGTCGCGGTGCCACCGGGACGACTGTCATGCCGTGGTGACAGAACATGGCCGGGGTATCTGCATCGCCGTGACTTTTTGTGCCCAATCAGGCCAAGACCCCTGGCCGGCTGGTGGTGGGAGTGGGGGCTTGTCCCACTGTCTTTGTGCCCGGAGCCCCGCCTGAGCCGGGCAGGAGTGGCTGGCTGTGAGCCGCCCTGGAAGGATGCGCGGGGGACACGGGCAGTGCCTGGATTGTTCTGGAGCTCTCGTTGCGCCCCCGAGGGCCCCGAAGGAGAAGCAGTGGGAGGTTAGAGAGATGGGAGCTTTGGGGAAGGAGCAGCCGTAAACCAGGTGAGTTGGCGTCCACTCCGGCAGCTCTTCGCTCACCAGCTGTTTCCTGTCCGGCCATGGGAGGAGGCAGGCTGTGCGGACAGGGCACGATCAGCAGCTGCGGGAAGGGGCGCGACCTCCCGCTGCACTGAACCCAGCTTCCCCTCCATGGGGAGGAGCTGTGTGCAGGCTGGGGGCCGCGGCTGGAGGCGAGGTGTTCATGCCGGCCGGGCCCCGGCCCCCCGGGGCAGAGTCAGCCTGTGCCCTGACAGCACGATGCCCAGGAGGAAGATCGTATCGCAAATCGTGATCTGTGCTGTGATGCAGGGAAGGTGTGTTTCTGTTCCTTAAACAAAATGCTCTCTGCCGAATCACCCACAGGCCTTCATTTTAAAACGGGAAGGCGGATTCTTCACTGAAGGAAACCCCCCTCGGTTTCTTCTTTCCGACCCGGTGGAGGCACGTGGGGAGGGAGGAGCCAGGGCTTTTGCTGCTCCTGTCCTTCTTCATCTTTTTTTACGAAGTCTCAAGTTCAAGCTGTCGTCTAGCACCTTCCTGATGATCTTCCTCCTTAAAAGTCCAGAGTACCACCTCCCTGCCACCCTCCACTGTCGTGAGAACACGGGGCTGGCGTGGCTTCCCTGGGGGACTCTCCCAGCGTCCTCGCTGGGCCCTGTCTGCAGAGAGAGGCTCAGGGTGAAACCTTGCAGGAAGCCGTGTCCTCTGGGCACATGGGGTATAATCAACATCCCACTTTTTTTTTTTTTTTTTTTTTTGTGTGTGTGTGGTATGCGGTCCTTCCTCTGTTGTGGCCTCTCCCGTTGCGGAGCACAGGCTCCGGACGCGCAGGCTCAGCGGCCATGGCCCACGGGCCCAGCCGCTCCGCGGCATGTGGGATCCTCCCAGACCGGGGCGCGAACCCGGTTCCCCTGCATCGGCAGGCGGACGCGCAACCACTGCGCCACCAGGGAGGCCCAACATCCCACTTTTTAAGGGGAGCTTTTGCCCGTTCACTTCCACTTCCTCTGTTCCCTCCATTTAGTCGACATTGAAGGCCCTCTAAGTGCTCCTCATGCCCCGTGGGTGCCGCTGCGTTGGGGGGTTCACTCCTCCGAGAACAGGACCGTGGGTGATTTTCAGGGTCACTTCTGGCTGTTGAACAGCCCCGGTTTGTATCGACGTTCAGTCCAGAGAACGTCCAGTGGGTAGAGAAAGACTGGTCATCGCAGCACGGAAGTCCAGACCAAAGAGTCCCCTCATTCTAGGCTGTAAACCAGGTCGTACAAATGTGTGACGTAATAATGGAACGTCAGGCCTGTTTCCAGAAACCGGCGCGTGTTTTGTCATGTGCCTCTTCTCAAAGACAGACCTTCTTCAAAGACGGTGGCTAGAGTGCGTTGGGCCAGCTCTCCAGGAGCAAAACCATTCACGGGAACTTAATCTCATGCGCTGGCTCCCTGGTGGCGTGGCCTGGAGCAGGCCAGTCTCCGTATCTGGGAAGGAAGGGAGTCAGCACCCCGCCCATCACCAGGCTCAAGCAGGGGCGCTTTGGAAAACACAGTCTGAATTTGCACCTTGGGATCAGAGCTAGAGAAATGGCATTTTAAAATTTTTTTAATTGTTTTTAATTGAAAAAAATACATGTATGCTATTAGCCTTTTTACTTTGCCTTCCTATTTACACAGAGGCAAGATAGCAGTCATTTTACCAAATCAGGGTTCCTCAACCAAGACTGAGTTGTGACTCTATTTCCTCCACGACAGGGTGAATCAGTGAAGTACTTCCTGGATAACTTGGACCGGATTGGCCAGCTGGTGAGTAAGACCCCCACCGCAGGAGTCTGTGATCCAGGATTAGAAAACATTTGTGTGGAGACCAAAGCGGCCCCAGCGGTGAGGGCTTTCGCCGTCCTCATGAGCCATGTTTGTTGTGTCAGGTGACCACAATGCCATTATTGCTCCTAAAAAATTAGCGATAATTCCTTAATATCAAGTCAGTTTTGAGACTTTCCCAGTTGTCTCATTAATGTTTTCTTGTGGATGCTGCTTATTTTAGTAGTTTGAATCAACATCCTGTTACGGTCCATCCATTGCAATTGGTCCATGGCACTTAGACTTCTTTTATTCTATAGGTTTCTCCTTCCGTCTTTTTCTTCCTTTCAATTGATTTGTTGGAGTAACTGGATTATTTCTCCTGTAGGGTTTCTCACATCTCAGTTTTGCTCTTCCATCCCTGCAGTGTTGTTGAAGATGTTTCTCTCTCCCCTCTATACCTCATGAATTGGTAGTTGGCTCTAGAAGCTTCAGCCGTGTTTGGATTTTTGGCAAGGATGATGCATGAGTGCTGGTGTGCAGTAATCACTGGAGGATTGTGAATAGTGCAGGATCAAAGTGGTTTGAGTGACCACAGTTGCCCGTGTGTTGCTAAAGACTTTAAGAGTTCTCCAAGAATAACATATTAAATATATTGCAGGCTAAATTTAAATAGCGTTGCAAAACCTAAGCTAAATCAGTTCATAGTGAGGGTTTGGAATGTGTGTGCCCTAGAAGTTAGAAAAATAGAAAGGTAGCTGTGGTGCAGGAAAAAAAAAAGATGGTAGTCTCCTGTGGAGAAGAAGGTCGATGAGATTTTAGATTGGGGCCTAACAGTGAAGATTCTGATAATTCTTCCTCATCCTGATGAGCCTCTGTTCATTTTGAAATGAGCTGTTTAGTTCCTTCACTTTTTGTTTCATGGTAAATTTATATTTTTGTAATTGAAAGTTGCTTCTGGTATTTGGTTCAGCTTCTCTCAAAAGTCACTGTAACCCTCTTTCCTTCCACCCCATCTTTTTGTTCTTGCTTTCTCATGTGCTTCCTCTCCTAAATTTCTCCCTTATCCTATTTTACAGAATTACTTTCCTAGCAAGCAGGACATCCTGCTTGCCACCTTTCAGCTGTATGTACCTGCTCTGACCGCGCTCTGGAGGGATTCTGGCATCAGGGAAGCTTTCAGCCGGAAGAGGGAGTTTCAGCTGGGTGAATCAGTGAAGAACTTCCTAGATAACTTGGATCGGATTGGCCAGCTGAATTATTTTCCCTAGCAAGCAGGACATCCTGCTGGCGAGGAAGGCCACCAAGGGCATCGTGGAGCATGACTTTGTCATCAAAAAAATCCCTTTCAAGATGGTGGATGTGGGCGGCCAGCGGTCTCAGCGCCAGAAGTGGTTCCAGTGCTTTGATGGGATCACGTCGATCCTGTTCATGGTCTCGTCCAGTGAGTACGACCAGGTCCTCATGGAAGACAGGCGCACCAACCGCCTGGTGGAGTCCATGAACATCTTTGAGACCATCGTTAACAACAAGCTCTTCTTCAACGTCTCCATCATCCTGTTCCTCAACAAGATGGACCTCCTGGTGGAGAAAGTAAAGACTGTCAGCATCAAGAAGCACTTCCCAGACTTCAAGGGGGACCCCCACAGGCTGGAGGACGTCCAGCGCTACCTGGTCCAGTGTTTCGACCGGAAGAGACGGAATCGCAGTAAGCCACTCTTCCACCACTTCACCACCGCCATAGACACCGAGAACATCCGCTTCGTGTTTCACGCTGTGAAGGACACCATCCTGCAAGAGAACCTGAAAGATATTATGTTGCAGTGAAAGAGGACGCCCCTCACTCTTGTGGTCCTTCAGCAGCCTCGCCGGCCACAGGCCAGATCTCCCCGGTGTCCCGGAGCGGGTTTCCCGAATCCGTGCCCTCAACACCTGGCTCAGGGATGCTGTGAGGCCCGCCACGCTCTAGGCCAAAGGACGTGACACTTTGATGTTAGCTACTGAATCCTGGGGACTAGTGAAACTACTGAAAATCCAAGCGATCACTTTGGTATTAATGTGTAAGGCCTAATAACACAGCTTTCTTTCTCTTTACAGAAACTATTCCTTCTCTGACACAGTGTAATCGAGGACTGCGTGTGTGTGCGCGCGCGCACTCTGTCTTTAATGACAGAAACACGAAAACCGACATCTTTGCAGATGGCTTTTCTCTCTAACTCGAGAGTGCTTTGGTGAGGAGTGTTGGCGGGGGGAGGGGGGTGGTTTGTAGGAGGTGAAGCGCGGGCTGTCGCCCCCACCTCCCCAAGGGAACACGATGCCTTTTAAGTCTCTCGTGCCCATGTCCCGAGAGGCCCTGGCCCGGCCGTCAGATGAGAGGGTGGCAGTGAGAGCTGGCGGTGTGGACTTAAGGCCCCACAGCCTGCGCTTTCTTCCCGCCCTGTCCGATCAGCCCGCAGCACGACGGGACACGGGGCGGAAGGTGTGCGCACGGGCTGCCGTGAACGGCCCCCTCCCCTCGGCACAGGTCTGTGCCCCCTGCCTCTGTGCCCACCCTCCCGCCCCTTGCCCGCCCCTCGGCAAAGACTTCAACCAGCTGGCCTTGCAGATGACTCTTCTGTCTTCTGAGTCGTCTCCGACGCTGCAGTCGGCTGCAGGGAGCCTTTCCTTCTTTGGAGGAAGTGGAGAGCTCCTTTCCTCTCAGGGGCTTCCGAGAGCTGGCGGCATTGCCAGCGGAGCCCTCGTTAACACCCCCGGGCTCCGCGCTGCCTTATGGCGGCCGAGAATCGAGGTTCTCGTCACGACCTCTCACTTCTACTAACGTACACACGTAGCAGGAAAACTGTCGGACGTGGTCTCCTCTGAGTGAAACTGCAGAGGCTGTGAATGTCGACACGAGCTGGTCAGTCTTACGCTCAGTTAACTTGTCCGGTTACTCTGTCCAGGTGTCTTTCACTGTGTTTCAAAATACATTGCATTCCAGACCGTTCCCCGCTGTGTATTACTCCACTCAAGAGTGGCTGGCGTGTTGAGGCCCCTGCCTAGCATTTAAAAGAGAAAAAGCTTCCTCTGTCGGTGGCGCCAGAATGTTCCTGTGGTTGAGTAACCGTCCCTGGGCCCCATCGCCAGGCCACACTGTTCCCGGCCCCGCGTCCCTGGTGAGTGGCTCGCTTGCCTTCACGCGGCAGGTAAACAGGGATCTCGTGGCAGATGCTGACCCAGGAGGAAAGGGAGGCAAGAAACTGCTTCTGAGTCAGCCTTGTTATCACGGGGTTTTAATGAGGAGCCGACATGAAACCCTGTCTCTCTGGGCGCTCAAGGCTTCCTGTCGATGTTTGCTGGGGGTTCGGCTCTTTTTTTTTGGCTGGAGAAAAGTTGCTGTTTTTGTACTGCTTCCTGTGGCTCTTCATAAACTGAGAGGACGTGCCCCGGGACCGGGGCCGATGACCGAGGCGGAAAGGAAAAAGAACATTCTCAACGGGCTGCGTCAGGGCGGCCCAAGACCCCGCTGTCGCTGCTCAGAGGACCCCGTCCTGGGGCACGAGCGCTCCTCGCCTGCCGGGTTCCAGGTCTCACATGGGTGCCGGGAGCCACGCACTTCCTCACCAGCCTGGAAGCGCTCCCTGTGGTCTAGCGGAGGGGGCGGTCGGCCTAGCCGGCGCAGGTGCCCGTCCGAGCGGCTTGCTGGCGAGCGGGGTCAGCACGGTCGGCAGGTGCCGTTTGTCCTGTAAACCGTCCGACACGGCTGCTGGTTTGCTTTCGGGGGCGGAAGCGAGTGCTATAGACAGGGAAGCTGAGCGGACTGGGAAGCGGGGGGACGGCCCGAGGGGGGCCCCTGCCTGGCCCAGGACCGACCCGCTCTCCCCTCCGCGGCCGGGCTCCCCGCGTCACGGTAAGCTGAGTGGACGGCTTAGTCCTGCAGGGCGCCCGGCCCTCGGTTCCACGACTGGTCGGCGCCCGAGAAGGAGATCGCTCTTTGCAAGGTCAACTGAAACCATTTACAGCCTTTCTACACATAGGTTATAGTCACTTTCCTCTCCAAAACCTTAGGCTTTTCTATTTTTTTAATTTTAATTTCACTGTTACCCTCGATTATTGTCTTTTTTTATTGAGATAGTTGTGCCTCATCTGTTATTGCAAAAATGTAACAATAAACTTCCTCAAACTAAGATATTTTCCTCATAGTTATACTGTTTACACATAGGGACACATGTACGTTTTTTACTGAAATATTTTTTTAACCCTTCAGTTTGTAGAGAAATTGTTTTAAAGATATTGCATTGTAGCTTTGTAATTTATATAGAGAGTTCTCTAGACTCCTTATTCTTGTAATTTTTTTACTTCTTTGATAAAAATGAGTCAGGTTATTTCAACTCCAAGATCAGGAAATAATCTTGAAACAAGATTACTAGTTATGACTAACTAACTTGGGCATCCTGGGAACAGACACTAACTTGGTATCGTGAGGAAAGGCGCCGCTTAGGAGAGCAGTCAGGGTGAGTCGGTCACCGCTTACGCTTTGCACAGCATTTTAGCATTGGCAGGAGGGGCTGGTTGGATGATCTGACCACCTTCAGTCTCTGGCTGTTAAGACATATCCTTAGTTTTCCTTTGCTTAATAGAAAATATCAACTCAGCATGTGAAGTCCACATTAATTTTACAGTCTCCAAAATTCAGAGCAGTTGGGTAACTCTCCTAACGTTCCTTGAAGGTTCATTACCTGTCGATCACAGTTTTTATTTCCACGTGGGACACAGGAGCTCTGTCACTGAGTGGATGCCTCTAGAACACGACTTCGGGATAAGGAACAGCGGCAAATACATGTAAAGACACGTGTGTGTGTGTGTGTGTGTGTGTGTGTGTGAAGGAGGGATCCTGCTGCCCTGAGACCTGGGGGCCCGAGGAGAGGGCCTGGTGATGGACGTGGACGTGGCCAGAGACCGGAGGCTGGGGGAAGCCCAAGGGAAGGCAAGGGTGGGAACCCTTTCTCCGCAGCCCCGTGGGGTGACCGTCCCCATCACAAAACGAAGAAACCACTGATGCAAAGTGCGAACGATTCCCAGCCGACAGAGCTCGTGGCGCTCGGGGTTCGCTTGTAGAAAAGGCACGTATGTATCGTCCGGCGGCCATCGCCCGGCTAGGCGTTGTGTGCGTCCACGCGTGGGGAAGGCAGAACTGCGCCCCCCGCCCCCAGAGAAACTTGTGCTCGTCCTTATCCACGTGGCTGAGGGCCAAGCCCTTTGGGTTCCAGCTTCCCCGTTTGTAAAAGCTGGACCGGATCACGACGCCCAGCTCTGGCGCCGCAGTCAGATCACCTGAGGGGCTTCGCAACGCCCGGGGCTGGGCCACCCAGAACCCGCGCGGTACAGGCGTCCCGTGGACGCACTCCTGGGTCCCCTGGTGGTTGCTGTGCAGCCGGGGCCACGAGCCACGAAGCAGGGGAGCACGGAGGACGCCCTCCAGGCCGCTGGGGTTGTCCACGACGTACTGGCCCCGAATCCTCCCCTTGCTGTGACCTGCAACCTGCCTCGGGAAGAACGTGATGCTGGGTTTTCTGTTGTGGTGTAAGTGAAGAGCAGAAGTTCCCACTAAGCCTTCAAGAGCGTGCCGGGGGGTCCTTTCAGGCCTTTTGACGCCACCTTCTCCGTAAGGTACATCAGACGCTCTCAGCAACCTCATTCTTCGGTGATGCCCGGAAATTTAGGGAGCTCTGTTTGAAGAAAAAGACAAGCCCTTTTAAAGTCTGCCTGGCAGCGCTAGGGAGAGGTGGGCCTTGCGTGTGGGATTCCTGTGTTTCACGGACTTGGCGTTGCGGGGCGGGCACAGGCCCTGGTGCCAAGGTTGGTGCTGGGCCTGCAGCTGGTGGGGGCTGAGAGCTCAGCCCCCCTGAGCAAGGGCTGCTTTTACTGACTGCGTTTGTGAGGCACCTGCTGGGCCCTGAAGAGGGTGGTGGCGGGTCCCCAGAGGAAGGAGCTGCTTGGTTAAGGTGGCTCAGAGGCTGGCACTCGCTGTGTTGACGGCCCTTAACGGCAGGTGGCACGCGGTTCGCGCTGAGTTCAGGGAAGGGGAAGGCTCGCTGTGGGTGGAGGGGAGCCCCGGGGCGTGGAAGGGCCGCTCCGCTTCCTCGGTCCCACTGTCGGTGTCTGGTTCCTACCTTCTGCTGGAGGAGGACTTGAGGGCACGCGAGGCCCAGCTGCTCGTGTGGGCCCTCACTCTCCTGCCAGGTCACGTCCTCCAGAACCCACTAGAACTTAAGAGGCTGGGTGGCGTTCGCAGGTGCTCCGGATGGCGTACTGAAATAGGTGGTTTTGGTTTCCGTACCACGTTGGCATCTCTTCAGGTGAAAACCTACTTCAGAGCACGACGGGTTGCTACCTGCCCAAAGCACCCCCAGTGCCCGCCTCTCGCTGGGTGACGTGGGGTGCTTCCCACCCAGAGCGGCTCCTCGGTGTGGACCGCACACCCGCAGGGGTTCTGCTGACCCTGACGGTGGTCGTGAGCCCCTAGGAGAGCGGAGCGCTGCTCAGCGTGGGAACTTCCTGCACGAGGCTCCGCCCCAGGTCACAGCAGGAAGGAGAAGGATGTTGCCAGCCCAAAGTGAGTTCTCAAACATCCCGGCAGGATGGGCGTTCCGGGAGTTGGCGTCTGAGTATAGCAAGAGGCAGGAAAGGGGGTGGAGGTCAGAACTACACCGTGAGATTCCTGCCCCAAAACGCAGGACTCGTAGGGCAGCAGGGCCCTCCCCGGCAGCCTGTGATTAGGGTGTGGGGTAGCTGAGAACAGGCAGGAACTGCTCTCGTATCCCACCCGACCTGTGGCGCCTCCCTCCTCCTCCTCAAATCCAGCGATGACCTTGGCACGTCACTGTGAGGTTCTTATTACAGGGACCCGAAGACTCTGTTGCTGTAAACGCGGCCCCGTGGCTCGCTTCCCAGAGAAGCGCACACCTGGCTCCCCCCTGGAAACTGGGTTCTCCGCTTCTGAGCTGGTTGTGAAGGTAGTGTTTTTATTCCGGTGGCTTTCGTGTGTGTGTGTGTGTGTGTGTGTGTGTGTGTGTGTGTGTAACACAAACCACAGTGAAACACTAGAGCAGCTACTAGGGGTTCCTGGAGCAGCCCGAGTTTCCTCCTGGGCGGGCGGGCAGCCGGCACTCTGATTGCGCGGCCGGCAGAGTGTAGACGGGGCCGAGCCGCGCGGGCTCACAGTCCCGATCTGTCTGTGCCAGGCTTGTCACTCGGGCGCCTTTTTATTAACACTGCATTCATTTTATTTTGTGCTTTCAAAAGCCGATGAATGCCCCCAAATGAACATAACCGCAGCTGTTCACGGTCAAGGTGGCGGTTTCCCGCGGGACCGCATTTCCCGGCGGGTTGCAGAGCCAGACCGCTCTGGTGGCCCGGGCGGTGCGGACGCTGGGGAGGGGTGGACCGCGCATCCCGCCCGCTGAGGCTGGCCCGGAGTCCGGCCGAGGGAAGTCCAATGTCGGGGCAGCTGAGAGCATGACCCTTGTGAGCGGGGGGAAGCAGGCCCTCCGCTGTGGGTTCTGGTGCTTCCCGGTGCTGGTCCAGGGGCTCAGCTCTTCAGCCGACTTCAGCATTTCTCCAGTCGGGAAGGAACTGAGAAGGGGGTTGCAGGAGGCCCCCCCTGAGTGGCGACGGGCCGGGTGCGCCGCCGCGGCAGCCTGGGCGCTTTCCGGCATCTCGCGGGGCCGCCACGCGCCTGGCAGCTGAACCCTCTGCCCTGGGGCCCCAGCCCCTCCGCTCGGTGCCCGGCCCCCGGGGAAGCCCCCCGCAGCCTCGGGGGCCTCAGGAGGTCTCCTCACCACCGTCTGTCCGGCTGTCCTCGAAAGAGGTCCGTGCCCACGCTGGGCAGAGAGCACTTGTCACCTAGGAGACTCCGGAACTCGGGTCACAAACGTGGAACCAGCCTTGATCTGACAGTCGAGCTAACAAAGCCGGTTCTCCGTGGCTCCCCTCTTCACCCAAGCTTTCTGGACGAGCCCGGGCACCTTTTCCAGGTTCACCGGCAAACTCACTGCGGAGTGTGGAAGCTGGGGCCAAGGCCTGTCCCAGGAGGTCTCACGGGCACCCTGTGAAACGTTCTCCCCATCATCTTAACTGTTAGATTCTCTAACAAGCCTGTTTATCAAGAAATTTAAAATAGATCTCTGTTGAGTCTGCCATCTCTGGGATCTTAAAGCATTACCTTTTGACCTGTTATGCAAATGGCAAAACATTCCAAGTGTCTTTTCCTTCACTCCATTCGAAGCAGCTAAAATTGGCAGGCATGTTATTCTCTGTTGACACGAGCGCAGCCAGGAAGTTCGGTGTTGTGTGCTCGGCCCCCTCCTCTGCCACGTCCTCAGCTCGCCTCCTCAGTGCTGTGCTCTGGCCCCTGTAGTGCGTGGGGGACCCCGTGGCGGGGCAGGGCCGTGGGCACGACCGGCTGCAGAAACGGAGCTCTGAGCTCTTCCGGGGTCTCTCCACTCGGAAAGGGAATGCAAGGGCAACAGCCGAGTGCTGGGCCACGGGCGCCGCCCCTGGGGTGTCGCTGCAGCTCCGCGCACCCCCCCCCATAACGGCACCGACAGTGGGGGACAGGCCTCAGTTTACGGATGCTGTGTTCCAGGTTAAGAGGTACATGATGCAGCGTAAAAAGTGTATTGTATAGCTACGGGGGTTAGTTTAACATGTTTTGTATATGCGACTTTTATAAATCTATTAAAATTTGCCGTAAATTACATTCTTCTGGTGTGTTACGTCCCTGGCGCCCCGCGGCAGCCGTGAGCGAGGCCCCGTGAACGGGGAGCACGTTGCTGGGTCCGTGAGTGCGTGTTCATTGTTGTGTCTGCCGGCTTCCTGGGTGAAGCTCCACCCCTGGGGCGGGTGGCCAGGGCCCCAGTGGGCGCCGGGCAGGAGAGGGGTGGGCGGGTGGTTAGAGCCTGGGGCCTGGGCCTCGGGCCCTACTCCCTCATCCCGTCCCCTCCCTGGCAGGGGTCCCATGTACTCGCCAGTGTTTACTCAGCCATGGGGTCAGTCAGGCATGTCTCAACGACATCACAAGTACAGACTGTAGTCTGGATGAGATGCAAGAACACAGCCGAGTGACAACGTCGAACCTCCAGGGTCACCGCAGAAAAAATGTTGTAGGTAATATTAGTATAAGTAGAAATAATGACACTCCCCCCAGAAAAGAAAAAGTAGCCTTTTTGTTATGTCACATCAAAAACATCAGCCTTCACCCTGAGAAACATGGATACAGGGAACAAGCATTTATGAAGTGAGCCAGCGCAGCGGATAAGGTTTTTTTAAAACTTTGAGCGGAGTGCCCCGACAGAAGAGGTGTCTAGTGGATGCGTGTTGGGTGGACGCGTCGTGGATAAATAAAGACTCTCCCAGTCTGTCCACATCAACAAGGATCCGAGTCTCTTAGAGGAGGCCCTTCCAAGGAGGAGAACAGACCGTTCCATTTCTAGAAGGTGCACACACAGTGAAAGCGCTGGCGACACTGCAAGTAGATTGTAACGGGCACTGTGCATTCCAAGCAAGAAGGAACTGCTTATTACATTCAAGTGGTGAATTCTCTTGTTTTCAGTTAGACTTCCCTCAGGATTCAGGTTCTGCAGCATTAATGTGGAGAATGAAAATGTAATATGTAAGCATTAAAAAGTTGAATTACACAGAATTTATTCTGTACGTCGAAGTCATCCATAATCCCGGTATTAAGATGCCTATGTGTGTGTGTGTTTCCACTTGGCTTCTGGACTTTTAAGCGTAAGAACGAGGCCAATCGAGTTGTTTAATCAAGTTGTGATTGAAGCTCACGTAATCCGACGAAGGCGTTGCCACCGAGAAAGGCCTGTTTGGGGGCCAACGATGGGGGTGGGGGCCGAGGGGCCACGGTACCGTGGACCTTTCTTCACCTTTTTCAGGCCTCGCTCCTGCTCGGAGCGTATGACAAGCCGGGGTTGAGCTAACGAGAGCCCCACTTCTACCAGCTGCTTCAGGGAGAAGCGGGAGAGGGACAGGGAGGCCGAGGACAGAGGAAGAAACAGGACTGTCGACGTCTGCTCCAGAAGCTCCCGCAGCCTTGGTCCCGCCCACCTGAGTGAGGAGGCAGCCCAGACGCCACCGTCCCCGCCGTCCACCGAAGGGGACTCTCCCCCAAACGGACGTTCCGAGGAACGGCCCTGGTCTTTCCCCAGGGGCAAGGGTGCACGGTGACTCGGTGCCAGTTCAGGTAGATGGGGAGCCCCGCCCTGCACCGTTTGCTGCTGGCACAGGTGGACGTGCTCCCCTGCGCCCCTGCCGTTGACACGAGGTGCTGCTCTCGGAAGAGCTGCTGTCTGTACCCCTGGGCCCCCAGGGGCGCTCTCCTCTCCCAGGAGCGCCTCTGCCACCAGCTCCGTCCCCCCATTGAACCAGGAGGGCGGCAGGGCTTCCTCAGGGGCGTCCCCACTGACAGTCCGAGCTGGGCAGGAGGACAGAGGCAGACGCGGGCCCCGCTCCCCACCGCCCCCCAGCATCCCCCCAGCTTCGGCCGCAACCAGCGTCCAGCGTAGACGGTCAGCCCCGCCCGCCTTCTGAAACCCCCTCTTGCTCTGGACAGGCACTTCGAGAAACAGTGAAAATAAATCACCTTCTGTGGCTCAAAGGCTGACGGTGGGAAAGAGGAGGAGCGCCGCCCCGGGAGCCCCCGCCTCGCCCCGCCTCGCCCCGCCTCGCCCCGCCTCGCCCCGCCTCGCCCCGCCTCGCCCCGCCTCGCCCCGCCTCGCCCCGCCTCGCCCCCGCGGCAGGTGCGTGCAGCCTGCAGGCGCCGCGCCGGCCTGGGGGCGGGTGTCCTGACTCGTTGCCCGCTGATCACGGGCCCGTGAGAGGCCGTCAAGCAGACATCCCCGTGGTGACCGCGGGGCACCAGAAGGACCTCACGGTAAGTGTCTCGGAGCAGCCGGCGGACGCGAGGGCAGCCACGCGGGCCCGGCCGCGGGCGTTTCAGCTGCGCCGTGGCCGGGGAGGACGGGGGCGCTCAGGGCAGAGGATGCTGCCGGAGCGCCGGGGCGAGGCATGTGCGGAGGCCTCGCGGGGGACCTGGTTTCGCTTCCAGCGGGTGTGCGGAGAGCCGGGGTCGTGCGCTAGGCGGGAGATGCCCCTCGGGTCCTCTCCGGCAGCCCAGGAGTTGCCTCTTTGACCAGCGCGTCCTTGGCCGCCCTGGGTCGCCGCTGGGGTGGGGGCATTGGACTGAACACGTAGTGGCCCCAAGACGCCTCTTGGAAATTGTTTTTTTGGGTTTTTTTTTAAAGGAATTCCTTTATTTATTTATTTTTGGCTGTGTTGGGTCTTCGTTTCTGGGCGAGGGCTTTCTCTAGTTGCGGCGAGCGGGGGCCGCTCTTCATGGCGGTGCGCGGGCCTCTCACTGTCGCGGCCTCTCTTGTTGCGGAGCACAGGCTCCAGACGCGCAGGCTCGGTAGTTGTGGCTCACGGGCCTAGCCGCTCCGCGGCACGTGGGATCCTCCCGGACCAGGGCTCGAACCCGTGTCCCCTGCATCGGCAGGCAGATTCCCAACCACTGCGCCACCAGGGAAGCCTGGAAATTGTTTTTAAAATAAACCCCTGACATAGCTCGTTTTCATCTGTCTCTTCACCCGAGAAGCAGAGTTCAAAAATAAGCCTCGGTTATTCTGGGCTCTCCCGGATGGAGGCGCTGGAAGAGGCCAGGCTCTTCACACGGGTTTCAGCAGCTCCCAAGGCCGTGGCTCTTGTTGGCCACGCAGTAGGCATTTCCCAGATAATTCTCAGTGCTTAGCTTCCACAGCCTGTCGTTCTAGGGGCCGTAAATCTGCTGTTTCCTGGGGTTTCCTTGGAACGGGCTCCTCTGTGGACAGTCGTCCTTACAGCCACCAGGACAGAGATGGGTCCACTGGAGATTCCAGCGCTGGGGCAGGCGGGGGTCGAGGGCCGGCCGGGCCTGGGGTCCCCGGCGCCAGCCGCCCTCTGCAGCCTGGCCGCAGCGGGCAAAGGCGGCCTGGAAGAGGCCTCCGTCCACTCCCAGGGCGCGTGGGCTCCAGCTCAGGTCGGGAGCCTCCCCGCAAAGCCCTGATCCACCCTGGTCTTCACCAGGATAAAAATATTCCTGCTGGGGCCTCGCCCTCTTTATACAAACAAATCAAAGCCCCAGCGACTCCGGGCTTTGTTTACCTTGGCATCTTTGCCCCAGAGGGCCGGCCACCCACCCACCCAGGCCGTTCCTCGGCCCTCTGGGGAGTCTCTGGCCCAGAAGTGCTGCAGCCACTAGGCAGCTTCCTAGCCACCTTAGAAGCCAGGGCAGAGCCAGCAGGGCTGCGGCCCAAGTAGGGAGTCCGGGGTGCAGGCCTCCCAAGCCTTGTGCTTTCCTCCTGACTCTGCCTGCTCAGACTTTCCCGGTGTGCTTTCCTAAGACCCGGAACACGCAGGGCCAAGTCAGAGCAAACCCGCTCGGAATCTCAGCCCCTGCTTTGCAGCCTCAGGCAGATGAGCAAACCTCTCAGCTCCCTTAACCATAAAATGGGATCAAGGTATCTACCTTGCAAGGATGTAAGAAATTCCCTGGTACTTAGAAGGACAGGTTCAAAGGGGGGCTTTATTTGAAAGGACGAGCTCCCTGTCTTTCCCCAGATGGATGAGGGTCTAGCCGCCTGGCCCTGCCTGGCGGGTCTGGAGAGCAGCTCCTGTGGCCCCGCGAATGGACCGTGTGTGTGTGTGTGTGTGTGTGTGTGTGTGTGTGTGTGTGTGTGTGTGTGTGTGTGTGTGTGTGTGTGTGTGTGTGTGTGT
>NC_041227.1:79586746-79594169 GCF_002837175.3 Physeter macrocephalus
TGTGTGTCCCTGGAATGCTACAGCCGCTCCTTTGAACTTGGTGGGATCTAAATTTGGACTCTTCGCTTTAATATTAGCTGCTTGGCTAAGCTATTGTGTGTTTATTTTTTTAAGCCCTTTCAGAGATTGCTTTCCTCCCAGAAAGGTCTGAATCAGATGTCCCACGGGACAGTATTAACAGGCCCACATCCCTCCCCCGACCCACGCTCTGGAAACAGGGGGGCCGGCGGAGGGGCTCACAGGCTAATCCCACTTTCCTGCCCCGCAGGTGGGGAGGAAGGAGTTGAGAACGGTCCTCCTCTCCCTCCTCTGATGAGTTTGGGCTTCGGGGAGGAAGAGGGGTTAGAGTGAGAGGCGGGAAGAGGGTCTGCCACCTCTTGACCGGGGCCCTGCTTCCCATCCCCCTTAGCCAGGACGCAGTTTCCACATGCGTTGAGGCTACTTTTGAAGGCACGTGTGGATGTCCCAGCCCCATCTCACACAGGAACGGTGACACAACGCCACGATCCCAAAGTATTTTTAGCTCCATTCAAGCCCCTCCACCCAGTCCCACCAGAGAGCGAGGGGCTCCGAGAGGGTCCGTGGGAAAGCTCGGAGACCTCTCCTCCTGACTTGCAGGGGGGCCTTTGACAGATAGGGAGATGAGAAAGCATGAGATGACAAAGACTTGGTGCTTTTGCATAAGTAAAAACCAGGCCCTTGTTTCTCGGAAACCGTTATCTGAAGCGATTTCAGCTCAGCCCCGTTAAGGTGCCCAGCTGTACCACGTCTGAGCCTGAACTTGGGGAGCCGTGACTTTGCTCTGGGAGATGGCGTCCGTTATCCCCTCCTCTGCCAAAAGCCGCTCCCTGGGGACTGTCCCCAACTGCTCTCCGCCCCCAGCAGGGGCAGAACCTGGGCGGATATTTGAGCAGAGGAAGGAAGCTATGATCTCTGCTCCTAAACATTTTACTTTCAAAACTTTCCTCCCAGCAGCTGTCTTTAAAAAGTGTCCTCCATCTGCAACTAATGAAGGCCGTGGAGGAAGAGGCTTGTCCCTCCCCACTTCAGAATGCTTTTTTGGGACACTGTCACAGTTGGGAGCCAAAGGCCACGGGTGCAGACAGACGGCGCTGAGAATCTCGTAACGACCCCCTTGAGCTCCCTCCCTCGGTCCGAGCCAGGCTCTTCTCTCTTCGCCACCTGTGTGTGTGCTTACCTCATTCCAGTCGTTAATCTTTTGCAGAAGAAAAACAGGTAAGATTTTTGTCGCCGGTATGATGGCCAATCTGAGCAGCAAATGCTAACTGGGGCTGGTCTTTCATAAATGTTTTCTCACCTCCCAAGCTCTTCCAGAACCTCACCACACCCCTCTGAAGAGGTGGGCTCTACATCCCCTCCCTGTGTGCGAGCCTGGGTGAGCCTTTCAGGCGGCCTTAACAGAGTATGGCTGAGTCCTGAGAGGCTACACATCTTCCACGTGACGCCAGGAGATCCCTCCTTTGGTAGCCAGCCTCCATACTACACGGAAGCCCAAGCCACCCGGACAGAACCAAGGCCCTGGCCCTCGGCCATCACGCGGCAGCCCCGTGAGTGAGCCGTCCTAGAGTGGGACTCTCCAGCCCAGCCCCAGGGGCCAACCTTTCCCACCCAGCTCTGTCCACACTGCAGCTTTCTGAGCTGGATGGGTTGCTGGGGTTTTAAGCCACTAAGGGGTGAGTGGTTTGTTCACAGTGACCGACACCGAGGCCTCCTTCTCTTCCTCCGTCCTGCTCTCTGTGGGGTCGGCCCCAGCACACTTTCTGCAGAGCCTGGCTGTCCTCTTCTCCCTGTCAGTTACCTCCGGGTCCTCGTGGTGCATCTTCAAACCCATGAAAAAGAGAATGTGGGTCTGAAGAGCTCCACCCTTGCTGCTTGGTTTTCAGGGTGGTTTTCAGGGTGGCCTCATCCCTTCACATCTTTCTGGGGCTGAAACCTACATCACAAGGAGGCTTCAGGCGTCCCTGCCTGGGGGGGCGGCCCTCCTGATTCTATATTTGTAGTTTGTACTGTTTTTCTTAGAAGGCCCCCAAACTGTCTAAGCTACGCACAAAACGTAGGCGCTGCTCCCGTTCTTGCCTCTCTCCAGATGGGAAGGTAGCTGCAAACTTCCTGCTCATCGCTCCGCGGGAACTCTGCTGTCCGGACGAGAAGCCTCTCTCCCCAGGACTCGCGAGCAGCAGCCCGGGGCGTTTGATAACGAAAACAGGGTCAGTCGGTCGGGAAAACCTAACAATCAGATGTGTGTGTTGCACATAAAGGAGTTTCCAAGAACGGGAAGCAAAGTTTGACGAAATTAAAGGAAGACAGACAATTCTACTGGGGTGATGGATAGTTTAACATCTAAATCACTTGTTCTCTCAGCAACTGGTAGAACTAGACCAAAAAACACAGACACAGGTGTTCTAAACAAAACTCTCATCTCCTTGCCCCCACTGGTGTTGGGGTCCAGGCCACCTTTGTCAGAAACTGTCCTGAGGATGGAGCCGCGGTTTGCTTTCACCTCTGCAAGTCACAGCAGACAGCAGCACCTTCAGACCTGCACACGGGACACCCTCCCTTCCTGCAACACTTGGCAGAAGAAGTGGCCCATCTCTGGGCACGTGGTCTGGTAGGCGGTGGCCACCCGGAACTTTCAGGGAGACGCCCACGCCAAGTTCCAAGGGTCAGAGTGCGGTTAGCGCCGCAGAAAGGGGCCCTTTCTGTGGGCTTGGGGTCGGGGGAGGCGGGGGACCTTGTAGATTGCAACAAGACCCCCTTTGCCCCCCTTTGAGCGGAGGACCCACGTTGGGGCCTTGCAATCTGAGTTCGCCGTAGCAGAGCCCCAGGCCGCAGGAGAGACAGGCACCTGCCCGGCACCTGCCCCGTGCGGTCGGGTGCGGCCCTCGGGGTGCCTGGGGCCCCGCCCCCCACCCCGGCCTCGTCGCGAGGCTGCGGCTGGGACCGGGGCTGCGGGGTCCACGTGCAGACGCATCGCCTTCCGCCCGCTGCCGGGCCCGCAGCGCCCTGGGGACAGGCAGGCGCTGGACCAGACGCCCCGGCCGGGCTAATTGTCCTCCGCCTTCCAGCGCCGCGGGGACGCCTCGGCCCCGGACGGTTTGCGAGCGCTCAGCTTCCGCCTGAGGGAGGAGAACTTGTCGCCCAGGACGCGGCGCAGCCCCGCGCCGTCGCGGCCGCAGGGCGGGTCCTGCCGGGGGGCCGGGAGCCGCCCCGTGAACAGGTCCCAGCGGGCCAGGGCGTCCACGGCGCCGTCCACCCGCGCCAGCTCCTCCTCGGTCACGTCCCTCTCCAGCGCCTGGATGCAGGCCGCCAGCCAGCGCCCGTGCTCCGCCAGGGCCTCCCCCGGCCTCTCCGCGGCCGCCAGCGAGCCCAGCCCGTCCTCGGGCTCCAGCTCCGGGCCCGCGGGGAAGGCGTGGCTCCAGGCGTCCGGCGACAGGGGCTCCGACAGGCCGCTGCCCGGCTCCGAGTCGCTCTCGCCGCACAGGCCCGAGTCCGCGCTGCAGGGCAGGGTCTCCTCCGACACGGACGGCTCCCCGGCCGCCGGCCCGGGCCGCGTCCCCGCCGCCGCTAGCGTCCAGGTGTACAGCCTCTACGGGGGAGAGACGCGGGCCGAGTCGGCCTGTCCGGCCCCTTGCCTCGCCCGGGCGCCGCCGGGAGACCCAGCCCCTCTCCCGAGGGGACCCCACTGTGCCCACGACCCAGGGCGAGTGGGCAGCCTGGTGCCACAGGGCCCTCGGAACGGGGCCTCTAAAGACGACAGCGAACTTGCAGGAGCTTTGCAAGCCTGACCGTTATTCGTGGATAAACTGGGCTGACTTGTTAACACTCTGTTCAAAGCAAAGGGAATGATGGTTTTCCTGCATCCCACAGCACCTCTGCGCGTGGTGCGTCCGGGCATCGGAGACGCCCGCGGCCAGCTACCGCCCACCTCCTCCCCACTCTCCTCCCGTGATGGCTCAGAACGGGCCCTGGTGGAGTCGTTACACCGTGGCAACTGGCAGATACTCCCAATCGAGGCTTTTTCCTTAGAGGGCGCTTACCAGCACACCGCTGACTGATGGGAACGGATCCAGAGCAGGCCCAGGGCCCCCCTCGAGGTTAGGAGTCGCGGGAAGGCACGCGTCAGGGGAGGGGGACAAAGGGCCTGAAAGTTCGGGTCCGATAGGCGAGCAAGACCCCAAGAAAGGAAGTGGTGAGAAACCGCAGCCGCGCCCCCTCACCTTACACGCACACGAGGATAATGAGCCGCTTAGGCTAAGCCCCAGCCCTGCGCTTGGTGGGGCAGCGCTCTGGTGACGCCCACACCTGTCGCATCCTGCTGAGTGCCGTCGGCCGGCAGCGGCGGCACCTCCCCGCGGGGGCGCTGCCTCTGGGTCCCCTCTCCAGCGAGGCAGGCCGCCTCCTCAGCGCCCCTCGACGTGCTATTTACCCCAGAGACATTCAGGGGAGACCCAGGCCGGGAGGCAGCTCTGACCTGGACATGCCCAGCCCCGTGTTCAGGGGTCCCCAGCCTGGGGTCAGGCTGAGCCAACGCAGAGCCAACCTCTCCACAAGCACCGAATCATAAACGCCTGCCTGTCCGAGAGCCTCTCCCCCGAGTCCAGCACCCGGACCCAGTGGGCTCCAGAAGCTGACCATCTCCTAGAGGAGGACGGGCTTCCCAGAACCTCAGACACAACGGGATTCACTTAAAGCGTCTGGATTAATAAACCTTTGGGTCTTAAAATTAAGCCCAAGCTGTTTTGTTGGTGGACCTATGCCTTCATTCGAACAAACAACTTTAACTTGGTATTTTCATCCAAAGGTGGATTTAAAGAAGAAATTACCACTCTTCCAAAAGACTGAAGAGGAGGGAACACTCCCAAAGACATTCTATGAAGCCACCATCACCCTGATACCAGAAACAAAGATACCACCAAAAAAGAAAATTACACGCCAATATCTTTGATGACTATAGATGCAAAAATTTTCAACAAAATATAAGCAAACCAAATCCAACAACACATTAAAAAGTTCATACACCACGGCCAGGTGGGATTCATCCCAAGTTCACAAGGATGGTTCAACATATGCAAATCAATCAATGTGATACACCACTTTAACAAAAGAAGACAAAAACCACATGATCATCTCAATAAATGCAGAAAAGCCTTTGATGAAATTCTACATTATGATAAAAACTCTTACCAAAGTGGGTAGAGAGGGAACATATCTCCACATAATAAAAGCCATTTATGACAAACCCACAACCAACATAATTAATACTCAACAGTGAAAAGCTGAAGGCCTTCCCACTAAAATCTGGAACAAGACAAGGATGCCCACTCACACCACTTCTATTCAATATAGTATTGGAAGTCATAGCCACAGCAATCAGACAAGGAAAGAAATGAAAGGTATCCACATTGGAAGGGAAGAGGTAAAACTGTCACTCTATGTAGATGACATGATACTATAAATAGAAACCCCTAAAGACTCCACACAAAAACTACTAGAATTGGTTGCATTTCTTTACACTAGCAATGAAATATCAGAAAGGGAATGTAAAAAAAAAAATACCTTTTAAAATTGCACAAAATTAAAATACCTGGGAATAAACCTGACCAAGGAGGTGAAAGTCTCATATGCTGAGATCTATAAAACGTTAATAAAGGAAACTAAAGATGATTCAAAGAAATGGAAAGATAGCCCATGCATTTGGATTGGAAGAATTAATATTGTTAAAATGGCAATACTACCCAAAGCAATCTACAGATTTACTGCGCTCCCTATCAAATTACCCATGACATTTTTCACAGAACTAGAACAAATAATCCAAAAATTTATATGGAACCGTAAAAGACCCAGAATTGCCAAAGCAATCCTGGAGGGAGGGGGAAGCAGGAGGCATAACCCTCCCAGACTTCAGACAATACTACAAAGCTACAGTAATCAAAACAGTGTGGTATTGGCACAAAAACAGACATACGGATCAATGGAACAGAATAGAGAGCCCAGAAATAAACCCACACACCTAAGGTGAATTCATCTTCAACAAAGGAGACAAGACTATAAAATGGGAAGAAGACAAGACTATAAAATGGGAAGAAGACAGCCTCTTCAGCAAATGGTGCCGGGAAAGTTGGACAGCTGCATGTAAATCAATGAAATTAGAAGACACCCTCACACCATGCATAAAAAGAAACTCAAAAGGGCTTAAAGAGTTAAACATAATACATGACACCATAAAACTAGAAGAGAGCATAGCCACAACATTCTCTGACATAAATCATACAAATGTTTTCTTAGGTCAGTCTCCCAAGGCAATAGAAATAAAAACAAAAATAAATAAATGGGACCTAATCAAACTTACAAGCTTTTGCACAGCAAAGGAAACCATAAATCAAACGAAAAGACAACCTATGAAATGGGAGAAAGTTTTTGCAAATGAGGTGACTGACAAGGGCTTAATCTCCAAAATATACAAACAGGTCATACAACTCAATAACAAGAAAAACAAACCACCCAATCAAAAACTGGGCAGAAGACCTAAATAGACATTTCTCCTAAGAAGACATACAGATGGCCAATAGGCACATAAAAAGATGCTCAACATCACTAATTATTAGGGAAATGCAAATCAAGACTACAAGGAGGTACCACCATACACCGGTCAGAATGGCCATCATTAAAAAGTCTACAAATAACAAATGCTGGAGAGGGTGTGGAGAAAAGGGAACCCTCCTACACTATGGGTGGGGAGGTAAACTGGCGCAGCTACCACGGAAAACAGTATGGAACTTCCTCAGAAAACTAAAAATAGAATTACCATATGATCCAGCAATTCCACTGCAGGGCATATATCCAGACAAAACTCTAATCCAAAAAGATACATGCACCCCTACGTTCACAGCAGCACTATTTACAAAAGCCAAGACATAGAAACAACCTAAATGTCCATCGACAGATGAATGGATAAAGAAGATGTGGTACGTATATATAATGGAATACTACTCAGCCATAAAAAAACAATGAAATAATGCCAATTGTAGCAACATGGATGCAACTAGAGATTATCACACTAAGTGAAGTAAGTCAGAGGAAGACTACCATGTGATATCACTTATATGTGGAATCTAAAAAATGACACAAGTGAACACATCTACAAAACAGAAAGAGACTCACAGACGTAGAGAACAGACTTGTGGTTGCCAAGGGGGAGAGGGGGTGGGAGAGGGTTGGATGGGGAGTTTGGAACTATTACATATAGAATGGATAAACAACAAGGTCCTACGGTATAGCAGAGAACTGTATCCAATATCCTGGGATAAACCGTAATGGAAAAGAATATACAAAAGAATGTACGTATATATATATATATATATATGTATGTATAACTGAGTGAGTCACTTTGCTGGCAGAAATC
>NC_041227.1:79594195-79633732 GCF_002837175.3 Physeter macrocephalus
TATATATATATATATATATATATATGTATAACTGAGTCACTTTGCTGTACAGCAGAAATCAACACAACATTGTAAATCAACTATACTTCAATAAAAAAATTTTTAAAAGAGAAAATAACCACCACCTGCCTTTGAACTGTGAACTCAGAGTAAAGTTTCTGAGTTTGCAAACGAACTTCCCCGTAGGACAAGGTTTCTCCCTGCGGTGGAGCAGACGGAGCCGGTTCCCTAGGGTCCCTCTTGGGCCCTGCTCCCCGGCAGTGCCTCGTGCGGACAGCAGAGGGCAGCATCGCCGCGCTGGCTCAGCCCCCGCGCAGGGAGGGGCCGGATTAAGAGCGGCGCCTGCCTTTCCACAGTGATTCTTCGTTAGTCTGGTTCCGCCTCCTCCTCCGGAGGGGCTGTGAGCCAATTAGGGAGAAAGTGATGCTGGGGAAGGCCCCTTGGTGATGCCAGAACCGGCCCGAGTACAGGAAGCTCGAGGACAGGGTCTAGTACGCGGTCAGTGCCCGGTAAAGACCGGCTCTGATTAGGGTTGCCTGGGAAATACAAGCCGTGCGCCCCGGTGGTGACAGCCACCACCACTGCGCCAGGCGCCTGGCGGCGGACTCAGCCAGACCCACAAGGTCCGCAGACCTGTCCACCCCTCCCCCTGCCCGCGACTCACCTTGTACCTGTCCACGAGCTTGAAGCCCAGGACGTGCTGCAGTTTCCGCAGGCAGATGGGGCAGAGGTCCGGGGGCCGCCGCAGGGCCTCGTCCAGGCTGAGGGCGCCCTGCATGAGGCAGCGGAGCCAGCGGCAGTTGCCCAGGCCCAGGAGGTGGCAGAGCTCGTGGCACGTGACCTGAGGGAGAAGGTCCCCACCGCCTTGCGTCCTGGAGCCCGCCACGCGCCGATCCCCGGGACCCCTGGGTGCGGGGGCTACTCCGGGCTCCAGGGAGAAAGGCAAGCTGGTGTGGTCAGCTCTGGGGGCCTCAGCATGGAGGTCTGGGTGTCAGACAGACGACGGCTCAAATCCCAGCCCTGCCACTTGAGAGCTGTGTGACCTTGGACAAAGCACTTGGCGTTTCTGAGCCTTAGTGGCCGTCGGCCCTAAAGTGAAGGAGGGTCCTCAGCACTGTGAGGGCTGCACCCAGGGCCCGATGGCTGTCCACTCACGCCCTTCTGTCTGATTCCACACCCTCGCAGCTTCCTGGAGCTCGCCAGAACCCCCAGCAGCCCCTCCTCTTCCTGTCCCCCCTCTTCTCCCGCCCCCTGGGCAGCGCCCCAACACCCACCTTGCAGCACTGGACCATCCCCAGGGCGCTGAAGCACACGGTCCGGCCTCTGTCCTGCAGGGGTGCCTCGGGGGCCAGGTCAGGGGTGCTGGGCCCCCGCCGCAGGGACTCCCCCGAGAACCGCGCAAAGCTGCACACGCCCACTTCTGGGGAGAGACAGAGAAGCGGAGGCAGCAGCGGCGGCCTCAGCTCAGGGAGCCCACGGGCAAAGCCACCCTCCTCCGGACGCACAGGTCCTAAAGGTCCTGTCCTGCCCTGCCAGCGCGTCCGCGTGAAGGCGGCCCCGGGGCAGACAGCCCCTGGCCCGGGAGGGGCAAGAACTGGGACTGCGGGTTCAAGAGAGCATTTCCATATACGCCCATTCTCTCCCCCAGGAGGGGTTCTGGGAGAAACAGCGAGGGGATGACGTCCCCACGTGTTCCGGGCCCTGGACCCGAGCCTCAGGGCTGAGGCAGGAGGCCCCCCGGTGCCGGCTCACCGTGCCCTGGGAGGAACGTGCCGAAGGTGAAGGTCCAGGCCTCGCGGGGGTACAGGTCAGACAGCGTGAGGCCCAGCACGCATAACGCGTCGCCCGGCTTGCTGCTCTTCAGGAAAGACAGGATGCCGTCTGCGGGGACAGGGCCAGAGGGCGCGGTGAGGCGGCGGCTGGGCCCCCCTCTCCGGGCCCATCCCCCTCTTCCTCTGCCTGGGACCAGCTCGTCCCACAGTCGGACGCAAGCTAGTGACAGTCCATGGAAAACTCAGACTGAGGCCGAAAACTCAGCAGCCAAGCTGCACCATGTGAAGCGGGGGCTACGGGCCTGGGCCTCGGGGGGAAGAAAGAGCTCAGGTTTGGACGGGGTAGTCCAAGTGGGGACACCAAAAAGGCCGCCGGGCCAACGAGACCGGTGTTCGTGGGAAGAGCCGTTGCAGCCTCGGGCAGCTGATCGATGGCCCCAAAGGCGTGGCATCTCATCCCCGGGACCTGTGCGTGTGTTCCGCACCTGGCAGAAGCGAGCAGATGTGATTAAATTAAAGGTCTCCCAGTGGGAAGGTGATTCTGGGTTACCCAGCTGGACCCGATGGAATCACCAGGGTCCTCACGACAGGAGGCAGCAGGGTCAGAGAGAGCTGAAGGGGCCACGGCGCCGGCTCTGGAGGAGGAGCAGCTGCAAGGCCAGGAAACGGGGTCTCCCCGCAGCCTCCCGAAGGAGCCAGCCCTGCCGGTGCCTGGATTTTAGCCCTGGGAGACTTCCGTCCTCAGAACTGTAAGAGAACGAGTGTTGTTTAAGCTGCTAGGTCACTGCTAAGTCACTGGTTACAGCAGTTCCCGGGAGCGCGGGCGTAGACGTGCGGCTGAGGCCGGGGGGATGGAGCCCGGGGCCGGCGGGGCGTGGAGGAGCCCCGACGGAACAGGCAGAGCGGCCGCGAGGTCCACGACCAGGAGAGGGTCTCAGAGTGATCGGAGCGAGAGGGGAGGTGATACAACCGGGAGACAAAGACCTTTTCCGAGGGGTGTGGCTACAGAAAGGAGCCGAGCAGCAGGGTGGCGGCTGGAGGGGCCGCCAGCGGGCCAGAGAGCGGGTCAAGACGGAGCAAGTAGCAGCAGCTCGTCGGTCCGAGGGCGGACGGCGGGGAGAGCTGCTGGGTGTGTGGGAGCAGGCGGGGGCAGGGCGCCGAGGGCTCGGGCGGGTCCGTGAAGAGCAGCTAGGCCAGCGGTCCGCGACGGGGAGCACGGACGCAGCAGGCGGGGAGCCGCCGTGAGGGAAGCCTGTGGTCCCCCTTTGTCTGTATTTCCTCAGCAAAACAAAAAAGCGAGGTCGTTGTCAGAAAGAAGAGGGAGGAGAAGACCTGAGGGCCCGGGGCGCCGGGCACCACCCAGGGCCCCTCGGGCCTACACTCGTGCACCGAGGGGACCACCGGAGGGTGCGTCTTCCTCCAGTCGCGTTCAGCTGCCGGGGAGACAGGAGTCGGATTTAGCCAGGTGTGGACAGGAGGGGAAGAGGGTGGCCGGGCCAGGAGGGCAGAAGTCAGGGCAGGAAGCAGGTCCAGACGGCGAGACGGCGGAAGGACCAGCGGGTTGCACCCCATGATCAAGGAACCGTTAGCGGGAAACTGGAGAGACGGCGGGAAATGTCGGGGCGGCGTCGAGAGCGAGATGCTCGGAAGCCCCGCTGCAGAGATGGCACGGTTGCGGGTCACGACAAGGCCCAGCCCAGCGCTGTCCGTAGAAACACGGTGTGACCCGAATGTGTGACTGAGTTTTAAGTTTTACTAATTTTAAAGTAACTTAAAACATCAAATTGATTTTAATAATACACGTATTTTAACCTAACATATCCAAAATTTTAACATGTCGTCAAGTATTAAAAAGTTAGTAAGATTGCTGACGTAGCCTTTCGTGCTGAGTCTTCACGCACACGGGTGTGCGTGTGCGTGTGCGTGTTCAGAAGCCACATGCGGCCAGTGGCTGCTGTCCGGACAGCCCAGGTCCGGGTGTGACCTTGGGACGAGTGGCTGAGACCTTGGAGGAGAGACCGACGCGTGTTAGCTCTTAAGGTGGCACGGACGGCGATGATTGTTACAGGTCGAGCCGTGTCTCCACAGAGAGATCACGTGGAGGTCGTAATGCCCGGTCCCTGAAATGTGACCTTACCCGGGGACAGGGTTTGCAGATGTAATCAAGTTACGGCGAGGTCAGCAGGGTGGGCCTAATCCAATTCGCCTGGGGTCCTTCTAAGAGGAGAAGCGACACAAGCTACGTGATGGAGGCCGAGGCTGGCCCAGGGACCGCCGGCCGCCACCAGGGGTGGAGGCGCTGAGGAAGGGTCCCCCGGAGCGTCCAGGGGGAACAGGACCGGCCACCACCTCGGCCTCAGAATTCTGGCCTCCGGACCGTGAGATAACACACTTCCGCTGTTTTAAGCCACCCAGTTTGTGGTGCTTCGTTACGGCGGCCGCAGGAAACGAACACAGCCGTCTAAAGCACGCAATCGGACCACGGGAACCCACCCTCTCAGCCTCCGCACGCCACCTGCCTGCTGAGCCCTCCCGGGCCCCCGTCCTTCCAGTGGCCCACGAAGCCTAGGGCGGGGGAAACAGCAGTCTGTTCAGCAGTCAGCGGAGACGGACACCCGGACCCCGGCGCCGCGGCCCCTGGGACGGCTGGACGGATGCCGGGTCTCCCCCGAGTCGGGTGGAAGCAACAGCAGGCGCGGTGGCGCCGCACGGGGCGGGGGGCGGGGCCCAGCGAGGGGCGGGGGCTGCAGTCTGGGACAGAGAAAGGGACACGCCACCACTGGGACGGCACCCACCCGGCCAGTAGTCCGTCAGCCCCAGAAGCTCAACACCAGCCGTAACAGCACGCTACCTGCCACTACAAGGTAACCAAACAAGCCGAGTGAAGCACAAAGAACAGCTTCTTAAGGCATTGAAGGTGGGGGACGGACGGCTACGGGGGGCACGGAGGAAGGCTTGCGGGGGCGAGGCAAGCTGTTACTACACGCTCTTATGGTGATGGCTACGTGACGTGTGTGTGTCAGGACTCAGAACGGTTACACCCAGAAGGAATAATTTCTCTATATGTAAATTATGCCTCAATAAACAGGACTTTTAAAACACCAGAGACCTAACGAGAAACTAGAAACAGGGAGAAGATTAGAATCCCAAGAGATGAAGCTGAGCTGTTTCTGAGACGGGGGATGGGAAGGTGACCCTGATGACACAGCCCCTGCTCTGCCTGCTACCCCAAAGGGCCGCACCCGGGGAGAGGAAGGCTGTACTCCTGGGGTCATCAGCGTGGCCCAGACCGTCAGCTCCCTTAGGGGCCTGGCCAAGGAGACATAAAATCCTCTCTGCAGAAAAACTACATCATCCCAGGCCACAAAGTCTTCTAAAAGTTAAACTGATTTTTCACATAAGACGTCCAGCTAACAATCAAAAATAAGACACGCAATGAGGCAAAATAAACAAGACAGAATTAGCAGACATAGCACAGAGGGCAACACGGGCGCTCCGAGTGCTGGACTCGCAGACACAGATTATAAAGCAACTGTGCTCATAGATATAAATGCTAAATGTAATTTTAGCCGGGAATTGGGAATGGTGGAAAAAGTCACACTGGGACTTCCCTGGTGGTCCAGCGGTTAAGACTCGAGCCCCCAATGCAGGGGGGCCCAGGTTCCATCCCTGGCCAGGGAACTAGATCCCACATGCATGCCGCAACTAAGAGTTCACATGCCACAACTAAGGAGGCCTCAAACCGCGATTAAGGAGCCCGTCTGCTGCAACTAAGACCCGGCACAACCAAATAAATAAATTAATTAATTAAAAAAATTTTTTTTAAAGTGACACCGCTGCATCAAAAAGAATAAAATACCTAGGAATAAACCTACCTAAGGAGGCAAAAAACCTGTACTCGGGGGCTTCCCTGGCGGCGCAGTGGTTGAGAGTCCGCCTGCCGATGCAGGGGACACGGGTTCGTGCCCCGGTCCGGGAGGATCCCACGTGCCACGGAGCAGCTGGGCCCGTGAGCCATGGCCGCTGAGCCTGCGCGTCCGGAGCCTGCGCTCCGCAACGGGAGAGGCCACAGCAGTGAGAGGCCCGCGTACGGAAAAAAAATAAATAAATAAATCCTGTACTCGGAAAACTCTAAGACACTGATGAAAGATCCTGGGACAAGATGAAAGAGTAGAAGGACCCTGAGCTCACCTCTCACGAGCACACCAAGAAATCACAACTAACTGCTGAACGACCATCAGTAAAAAAGACTGGAACCTACCAAAAAAGATATTCCACATCCAAAGACATAAGGAAGAAACCCAAAGAGACAGTAGAAGGAGCACGTTCACAATATAATCAAATCCCATACCCCACAGGCGGGTGACCCGCAGACTGGAGAACAATTACATCACAGAGGTTCTCCCACAGGAGTGAGCGTTCTGAGCCCCACACCAGGCTCCCCAGCCCAGGGGTCAGGCCTCAGGAGGAGGAGCCCCCAGAGCATTTGGCTGTGAAGGCCAGTGGGGCTTGAGTGCAGGAGCTCCACAGGACTGGGGAAACAGAGGCTCCCTCCTCTCTTGGAGGATGCACACAAGGTCTTGTGTGCACCAGGACCCAGGGCAAAAGCAGTGACTCCATAGGAACCTGGGCCAGGCCAACCTGCTGGTCTTGGAGGGTTTCCTGGGGAGGCCGGGGGCAGCTGTGGCTCACTGTGGGTCCCAGGACACTGGTGGTGGAGGTACTGGGGGATCTTCATCAGTGTGAGCCCTCCTGGAGGCCGTCATGTTAGCATCGAGACCCGGCCCCACCCATCGACATGCTCCAGAGTTGGGGCGCCTCAGGAAAAACAACCAACAGGGCGAGAACACCACCCACCCATCAGCAAACCGGCTTCCAAAGACTTCCCGAGTCCACGGCCACCTCTAGACACACCCCTTGACACGGCCCTGCTGACCAGAGGGCCAGGACCCAGCTCCATCCACCAGTGGGCAGGCACCAGCCACTCCCACCAGAAGCCTGCACAAAATTGATAAACCTTTAGCCAGACCCATCAAGGAAAAAAGGGAGAGTGCCCAGATCAATAAAATTAGAAATGAAAAAGTTACAACCGACACCACAGAAATACAAAGAACCATACACAAAAGTCTGTTGCATTCCTATACATTAACAATAAAAGCTCAGAAAGAGAAATTAAGGAAACAATCCCATTTGCCATCGCATCAAAAAGAATAAAATACCTAGGAATAAACCTACCTAAGGAGGCAAAAGACCTATACTCTGAAAACTATACGGTGCTGATGAAAGAAATCAAAGATGACACAGACAGAAAAACATACCATGTTCTTGGATCAGAAAAATCGATATTGTCAAAATGACCGTACTACCCAAAGCAGCCTACAGGTTCAATGTGATCCCTATCAAATTACCAAAGACATTTTTCACAGAACTAGAAAAAGAATTTAAAATTTTTATGGAAACACGAAAGACCCCGATCAGCCAAAGCAATCTTGCGAAAGAAAAACAGAACTGGAGGAAGCAGGCTCCCTGACTTCAGACTATACTACAAAGCTACAGTAATCAAAACAGCATGGTTCTAACAAAAAAACAGAAATGTAAGAACAGATACTATAGAATTCCTAGAGGAAAGCATAAATCATAGCAGTATTTTTTTGGCTCTGTCTGCTAAGGCAAAGAAAACAAAAGCAAAAATAAACAAACAGGACCTAATTAAACTTAAAAGTTTTGCACAGCAAAGAAAACCATAAACAAAACGAAAAGACAACCTACAGAATGGGAGAAAATATTTGCAAATTATGCAACTGACAAGGCATTAATCTCCAAATAGTTCACACAAATAGTTCATAGAGCTCAATATAAAAAAAAAGAACAACCCAATCGAAAAATGGGCAGAAGATCTAAATAGACATTTCTCCAAAGAAAACATACAGATGGCCAAAAGGCACATGAAAAGATGCTCAACATCACTAATTATTAGAGAAATGCAAATCAAAACTACAATGAGGTATCACCTCACCAGTCAGAATGGCCATCATCAAAAAGTCTACAAATAATAAATGCTGGAGAGGGTGTGAAGAAAAAGGAACCCTCCTACACTGTTGGTGGGAATGTAAACTGGTGCAGCTCCTATGGAAAACAACATGGAGGTTCCTTAAAAAACTAAAAATAGAGCTATCATATGATCCTACATTCCCAATCCTGGGCATGTATCCAGAAAAAAACGTAATTTGAAAGGATACATGCACTCCACTGTTCACTGCAGCACTATTTACAATAGCCAAGACATGGAAGCAACCTAATTGTCCATCAACAGATGAATGGATAAAGAAGATGTGGTATATTCATACATCGAATATTATTCAGCCATAAGAAAGAGTGAAATAATACCATTTCAGCAACATGGATGGACCTACAGATTATCATACTAAGTGAAGTAAGTCAGAGAAAGACAAATATCATATGATATTACTTATATGTAGAATCTTAAAAAAAATGATACGAATGAACTTATATACAAAACAGAAAAATAGAAAACCAACTTATGGTTACCAAAGGGGAAGGGGGGTAGGAATAAATGAGGAGTTTGAGATTAACATATACACACTACTATATATAAAGTAAGTAACCAAAAAGGACCTGCTGTATAGCACAGGGAACTATACTCAATATTTTGTAATAACTTATAAGGAAAAAGAATCTGAAAAAAAATAGATATATATGTAAGTATAAATGAATCACTTTGTTGCATACCTGAAACTAACACAACATTGTAAATCAACTATACTTCAATTAAAAAAAAAAAAAACAGTGAGAGAATAATGAAGCCAAAAATAAAAATAAATAAATAAATGTTAAACTACTCTCACGTTCCTGGAATAAATACAAGTGAGTTGTAATGTATTTTACATATTTCTAGATTTGATTTGCTAATATTTTACATTAGAGTTCTTATTATATGAGAAATTGGTTTCCAATTTTCCTTACTAATAACGTCTGTAAAATTTTGGTATCAATATCTTGCTGTTCGTATTGAAAAGAATGCAAAGTGTTTCTACTTTGTCTCTCTTTTGGAAGAACAAAAAAGGCACTGATGAAAGAAACTGAAGATGACACAAACAGATGGAAAGATATAACCATGTTCTTGGATTGGAAAAATCAATATTGTTAAAATGACCATACTACCCAAAGCAATCTACAGATTCAAAGCAATCCCTATCAAATTACCAATGGCATTTTTTTCACAGTACTGGAACAAATAATTTTAGAATTTGTATGGAAACAAAAAAGACCCCGAACAGCCAAAGCAATCTTGAGAAAGAAAAACAGAGCTGGAGGTATCACACTCCCTGAATTCAGGCTATATTACAAAGCTACAGTAATCAAAACAGTATGGGGGACTTCCCTGGTGGTGCAGTGGTTAGGAATCCGCCTGCCAGTGCAGGAGACCACAGGTTCGAGCCCTGGTCTGGGAAGATCCCACATGCCGCAGAGCAACTAAGCCCGTGCTCCACAACTACTGAGACTGCACTCTAGAGCCTGTGAGCCACAACTACTGAGCCTGTGTGCCACAACTGCTGAAGCCCATATGCCTAAAGCCTGTGCTCCGCAACAAGAGAAGCCACCACGCTGAGAAGCACACGCACTGCAGCAAAGAGTGGCCCCCGCGTGCCACAAATAGAGAAAGCCCGTGCGCAGCAACAAAGACCCAACACAGCCAAAAATAAATAAATAAATAGATAAATAAAACCAAAAAAAAAACCAGTATGGTACTGGCACAAAAACAGAAATACAGATCAATGATACAAGATAGAAAGCCCAGAAATAAACCCATGTACTTATGGTCAATTAATCTATGACAAAGGAGGCAAGAATATACAATGGAGAAAAGACAGTCTCTTCAATAAGTGGTGCTGGGAAAGCTAGACGGCTACATGTAAAGAATGAAATTAGAACATTCTCTAACACCATATACAAAAATAAACTCGAAATGGATTACAGACCTAAATGTAAGACTGGATGCTGTAAAACTCCTAGAGGAAAACATAGGCAGAACACTCTTTGACAGAAATTGTAGCAATATTTTTTTGGATCTGTCTCCTGAAACAAAAAAAAAGCAAAAATAAACAAACAGGGACTAATTAAACTTAAAAGCTTTTGCTCAGCAAAGGAAACCATTAACAAAATGAAAAGACAACCTACAGAATGGGAGAAAATATTTGCAAATGATATGACCAATAGGGGTTAATATCCAAAATATATAAACAAGTCATAGAACTCAACATCAAAAAAACAAACAATCTGATTAAAAAATAGGCAGAAGAACTGAATAGACATTATTCCAAAGAGGAAATGCAGATGGCCAACAGGCACATGAAAAGATGCTCAACATCACTAATCATCAGGAAAATGCAAATCAACTGGAGAGGGTGTGAAGAAAAAGGAACCCTCCTACACTGTTGGTGGGAATGTAAACTGGTGCAGCTCCTATGGAAAACAACATGGAGGTTCCTTAAAAAACTAAAAATAGAGCTATCATATGATCCTACATTCCCAATCCTGGGCATGTATCCAGAAAAAAACGTAATTTGAAAGGATACATGCACTCCACTGTTCACTGCAGCACTATTTACAATAGCCAAGACATGGAAGCAACCTAATTGTCCATCAACAGATGAATGGATAAAGAAGATGTGGTATATTCATACATCGAATATTATTCAGCCATAAGAAAGAGTGAAATAATACCATTTCAGCAACATGGATGGACCTACAGATTATCATACTAAGTGAAGTAAGTCAGAGAAAGACAAATATCATATGATATTACTTATATGTAGAATCTTAAAAAAAATGATACGAATGAACTTATATACAAAACAGAAAAATAGAAAACCAACTTATGGTTACCAAAGGGGAAGGGGGGTAGGAATAAATGAGGAGTTTGAGATTAACATATACACACTACTATATATAAAGTAAGTAACCAAAAAGGACCTGCTGTATAGCACAGGGAACTATACTCAATATTTTGTAATAACTTATAAGGAAAAAGAATCTGAAAAAAAATAGATATATATGTAAGTATAAATGAATCACTTTGTTGCATACCTGAAACTAACACAACATTGTAAATCAACTATACTTCAATTAAAAAAAAAAAAAACAGTGAGAGAATAATGAAGCCAAAAATAAAAATAAATAAATAAATGTTAAACTACTCTCACGTTCCTGGAATAAATACAAGTGAGTTGTAATGTATTTTACATATTTCTAGATTTGATTTGCTAATATTTTACATTAGAGTTCTTATTATATGAGAAATTGGTTTCCAATTTTCCTTACTAATAACGTCTGTAAAATTTTGGTATCAATATCTTGCTGTTCGTATTGAAAAGAATGCAAAGTGTTTCTACTTTGTCTCTCTTTTGGAAGAACAAAAAAGGCACTGATGAAAGAAACTGAAGATGACACAAACAGATGGAAAGATATAACCATGTTCTTGGATTGGAAAAATCAATATTGTTAAAATGACCATACTACCCAAAGCAATCTACAGATTCAAAGCAATCCCTATCAAATTACCAATGGCATTTTTTTCACAGTACTGGAACAAATAATTTTAGAATTTGTATGGAAACAAAAAAGACCCCGAACAGCCAAAGCAATCTTGAGAAAGAAAAACAGAGCTGGAGGTATCACACTCCCTGAATTCAGGCTATATTACAAAGCTACAGTAATCAAAACAGTATGGGGGACTTCCCTGGTGGTGCAGTGGTTAGGAATCCGCCTGCCAGTGCAGGAGACCACAGGTTCGAGCCCTGGTCTGGGAAGATCCCACATGCCGCAGAGCAACTAAGCCCGTGCTCCACAACTACTGAGACTGCACTCTAGAGCCTGTGAGCCACAACTACTGAGCCTGTGTGCCACAACTGCTGAAGCCCATATGCCTAAAGCCTGTGCTCCGCAACAAGAGAAGCCACCACGCTGAGAAGCACACGCACTGCAGCAAAGAGTGGCCCCCGCGTGCCACAAATAGAGAAAGCCCGTGCGCAGCAACAAAGACCCAACACAGCCAAAAATAAATAAATAAATAGATAAATAAAACCAAAAAAAAAACCAGTATGGTACTGGCACAAAAACAGAAATACAGATCAATGATACAAGATAGAAAGCCCAGAAATAAACCCATGTACTTATGGTCAATTAATCTATGACAAAGGAGGCAAGAATATACAATGGAGAAAAGACAGTCTCTTCAATAAGTGGTGCTGGGAAAGCTAGACGGCTACATGTAAAGAATGAAATTAGAACATTCTCTAACACCATATACAAAAATAAACTCGAAATGGATTACAGACCTAAATGTAAGACTGGATGCTGTAAAACTCCTAGAGGAAAACATAGGCAGAACACTCTTTGACAGAAATTGTAGCAATATTTTTTTGGATCTGTCTCCTGAAACAAAAAAAAAGCAAAAATAAACAAACAGGGACTAATTAAACTTAAAAGCTTTTGCTCAGCAAAGGAAACCATTAACAAAATGAAAAGACAACCTACAGAATGGGAGAAAATATTTGCAAATGATATGACCAATAGGGGTTAATATCCAAAATATATAAACAAGTCATAGAACTCAACATCAAAAAAACAAACAATCTGATTAAAAAATAGGCAGAAGAACTGAATAGACATTATTCCAAAGAGGAAATGGAGATGACCAACAGGCACATGAAAAGATGCTCAACATCACTAATCATCAGGAAAATGCAAATCAAAACCACAATGAGGTATCACCCCACACCTCTCAGAATGGCCATCATCAAAAAGAACACAAATAACAAATGTTGTCTAGGATGTGGAGAAAAGGGAACCCTCATACACTGTTGGTGAGAATGTAAACTGGTGCAGCCACTGTGGAAAACAGTATGGAGGTTTCTCAAAAAACTAAAAATAGAGCTACCATATGATCCAGCAATCCCACTCCTGGGTATATATCCAAAAAAAACCAAAACATGAGGCCCAATGTTTATAGCAGCATTATTTACAGTTTCCAAGATATGGAAGCAACCTAAATGTCCATCGACAGATGAAGGGATAAAGAAGATGTGGTATATATACATATATATATATATGTATACATATATATATGTATATATATACACACACAATGGAATACTACTCAGCCATAAACAAGAAGTAAATATTACCATTTGCAGCAACATGGATGGACCTGGAGAGCATTTTGCTAAGTGAAATAAGTCAGAGAAAGACAAATACTGTATGATATCACTTATATGTGGAATCTAAAAGAATAACAACAAACTAGTGAATATAACAAAAAGAAACACACTCACCGAACAAACACACTGGTGGTTACCAGTGGGGAGAGGGAAGGGAGGAGGGGCAATATAGGGGGAGGGGAGTAAGAGATACAAACTATTAGGTGTAAAATAAGCTACAAGGATATATTGTACAACACAGCAATTATAGCCAATATTTTATAACTATAAATGGAGTATAACCTTTAAAAATTATGAATCACTATATTGTATGCCTGTAACTTATATACTATCGTACAGCAATTATACTTCCATAAAATTTTTAAAAAGTGACACTGCTAATTTGAAAAAGAATCCACTAAAAACTATAGAACTGAAAAATATAACTGAAATTTGGAACTCTATCTATGGGTTTAATAGCATATTAGGTGCAGCTAGAGATAGAATGAGTTAACTGGAGAGTGAGACTAAAACTGGGATGAAATACAAGGAAAGGGGAAGAGAGTGAGGAGGATGAACATGCATCCCATTAGAGTCCTCAGTGGGGGAAAGAATGAGGCAGAGGCAGTATCGGAAGAAAGATAATGGCTGAGAATTTCCCACAACTGATGGAAGACATCAATCCACTCATCCCAGATCCAACATCAGCCAGAGACAGAGCCCCAGCCCCTTCTTGGGGACCTCCCTGAACTTGAGTCTGGGTCTCCTGTACATCTGAGAGCCCCCAGTTCATCTATGCCTCTCAACCCAGCCTCATTCTCCAGCTGCCAGTGACCCCCTGGGGAACGATGGGGTCAGAGAGCTTTGTAAAGACAAAAAGCTAGAGGGGCCTTAGAAGGCTGCGGCACCTGCTCTGTGTGCCCTTGAGTTTTCCGGCGGACACTGGGGCTGTGTGGTCCAGTCTCCAGACACTTCTGAGCGGGGAACCCTTGCCTCAGTCTTCCTCTTCTAAAGGCTGGGAAATAGATATTCCCTCCCCCAAGAAAAGCAGGGGGATTCCTTCCTTCTCCTAGGGCCCTCCCTCCCACCTTTTGCCTCCAAAAAGGGCTTTTTGCCAAGCGGCAGAGGCCTGCCCTTGCGCTGGCCTGACCTGTGCCCACACCGCACGCACTCACCTGTGTGGAGCTGGAGCCTGTCAGAGTCCTGACTGGGGCGTGATGAGCAGTGGATGGACGCGGCCGCCACCGATGGCAGGCACCTGACCTGCAGGCCCAGGAAGAAGGCCTCTGTGCAGCTCCGCAGGTGGTCCAGAAGCGCGCCGCCTGCCGGCCCCTCGCTCAGATCTGGGGGCGGAGCAGTGCCATCAGGCCCCCTGCCCTCTCCTCGGAGCCCCCATCTGCCTGTGCCCAGCACCCTGGACACGGACCAAGGCTGGAAGCCAGGAGACCTGCGAGAAAGTGGCTGCAGTGTCCCCAGGCCAGCAGCTTGCCCAGGAGGTGATTAGAAATGCAGATTCCCAGGCCCGGCCCACCCCCACCCCCCACCCCCCCCCAGATCTCCGGAAGCAGAACCCGCATTTTAACAAGATGAGCTGTCAGCGGGGAAACAACATGGATGGTTTGGGAGTTTGGAAGCAGAGTCTACAGACAGAGATGGCCGACTGGCCAGGGGGAGATGGGGCAGGAGGGGTGCCTGCAGGCCTCGTCCTCAGGGGCAGGAGGGGCGGGTAATGAGCCTGCCTTGGCATGCAGAGCCAGTGGCCCGCCCCCTCATCCCCAGCACCTGGCCAGCAAGCCCCGGAGAGCCTGGCGAGGCATCTCGGCCCTTGGTCCACGCACAGCCCCTCACACCTGGTGTCCCCTGTCTGAGCGCTGGAGGACCACGCAGGAGTCCCCGAGTCCCCGCCAGGCCCTGCCAGGGTCTCCAAGTACAGCTTCGGGGTTAAGAGCAGGGCACTGGGGTCAAAGCCTGCCTCTACCAATCACCAGCTCTGTGACTTGGGCAGGTCAAGTGACCCCTCCCAGCCTCAGTGTCCTCCCCGATGAAGTGGGGTGACCCTGACCCCAGCACCCCACACCACAGGGGAAGCAGCCAGTACGGTGCCTAGGACAGCGCTGGCTTCAACAGGTAGGGCCAGGACGGCACCTGCGGGTAGAACAGGGCGGTGATGCTGCCCAAAGGGTCCCAAGGCCCTGGGCTTTCTGAGCAGTGTGGAGCTGGGGCGGGGGGAGAGCTGAGTCTCACCCCCGAATCCCAAGCACACCGGCACATCCCCCTTCATATCAGGTCCTGCCTGGGGTCCAGGCACAGACATCCCCACCTCCTGCTAGACCTAGGCCCTCGTCCCGCCCCCGGGGTGTCCTGATGGCCCGGGATGCCACCCTCCAGCTCATCACCACCTGCTGCCCCACGGGGTCCATGCCCATGCCCGCCGGTACCCCCGGGCCGCAGGTGCCCATGGGCCGCAGGTATGCACCTATGGGCTGCAGGTAAATGTGCTTCCGAGCCAGGCTCTGCTTCCGGGGCGCCAGGGCAGCGTGGAAGGTCTCGAAGTCCTCGGGGGCCTCCGGGCGGCTGAGGAGCCAGTCGAAGCCCGTGCGGATGAGCAGCGTGCGGAAGGACGTCCTGCGGGGGTTGTAGGCCTCAGCCAGGAAGAGCCTCTCGGCTGGGGAGAAGGTGGACGCGTAGAGCTGCCGCAGGGCCGGGTCGGTAGACAGCAGCGCATCCTTCAGGGCCCGGGGGCCGAAGCTGAACTCCTGGGCCGGCCGGCACTGCAGCATGACGGGCCTGGCCTCGCTGGGGAGGCCCCACGGCCGCCCATGCACCGCCCGGGGCCTGGCCACCAGCTCGCCCACGGCCTTCCCTCGGGCCGAGCGCAGCGGCCACGTGGGCCCCCAGCACGAGGACCAGGGGCCGAGGGCCTGCGAGGCCCAGCTCCGCCCGCGTCCGGCCTCCTCGGCGGCAGCAAGCGGCTCGGACCCCCTCCGGCCCGTCGGCACCTGCGGGGAAACGCCCGGCTGAGCCTCCGGCCGTTCTCTCGGGCCCGGGAAGGGGCTCTGCGGGGCGGAGCGCACCCCCCCAGGACACGGCCCCTGCACCAGGCCAGGCCAGGCACGCCGTTTTCCCCTCTTCTCGGGGGCCGGGTCTTTAACCAGCACCACGTGTGGGGAAGCGTCCTCCCTCCCCCGAAGCAGGGATGCGGTTTCCATGGAACCCTGGTGAGGACAGCGCAGACCCGCCCCTTCCCAGCCCTCAGGAGGGAGGGCGCGCTGGCAGTGAGACCCCCCAGCCTTGGGCTGAGCACCCGCAAAGCCAGAGGCCCCTCCACCAGGAACCAGCCACCCCTGAGCCCTCTGCGGTCACCCCACCGCCTGGGCCACCTCAGCACCTGCAGCCACCGGCTTTCCCCGCAAGGGCCCCGTGGGCCTGCGGATGCAGCCGCGATGCCCGAGTCCGCGTGGCCAGGCCAGCCAGGGGCTGGACAGGCGTCTGTGGGGAAGGAAAGCAAGCCCCACAGTGCCGGCTGCAGAAGTTTCCTAGCACAGGCGAGGGGCGGGCACACATGCCGACCGCGGAAGCATCAGTAGGGAGACGCGGCGACGCAACAACGGGCACTTTAACTGCTGGGGGAGGCCAGGCAGGGAGGGGAGACGCGGCGGGGCGGGGGGACAGATGGGCGGAGAGAACGGTGACAAAGTCACTTCACAAAGTGGGGTTTTCCTCCCGACGCAGGAGCAGCGTCTGGCTGGCGCATCCCGGGTTAATCAGAAACAACGCGCCCTCCTACCGCACGCCCTGAAAAGCTACCGGGAAGGGATTGGCTGCTGTGGGCTTGACTGCGTCTCGGAGGGGGAGGCGACGGAAGGAACAAGCCAGAGAAGAGAAGATGCACAAAGTAACAACAGATCAGGACTAAGGCGAGAACAGCGCTCCCGCGGGTCCCTGATTTAGAAAGTCAGGCAGACGCGCAAACCCATCTCTGCAGAGCACAAAGTGGCGAGGCCACCCAGCCGAACTGGAGAAACAGAAACGGCCTTGTTTTTGTGGGAAGCATAAAGAAACGAGGCTGTACTCCCTTTAGCTAACCTCAGTTTAAAATGTTCATCCAGAAAATAAATGCATATACGCATACATGTGTGTATGTGTGCATGTACGTACATGTACACGTACACACATATATTCATATAGAGGGGGAGATTGGGTGTATGTATAATTTATAAATCTTCCTCCAGAAAATTATACACATGTGATTTTTTCCAGGATATTATATACACGTGTGCATACATACATACACACATACATACACACATGGATGTGTTTTTTCAGTTACTTGCTGGCTTAGATGAAGGGACAGGAGCCAGGATTGAACACCTACTGAGATCCCCGCCAGCAGAGAGCTTTAAGCATTTCTTTCTGCATGTATGTTTTACCAGTTCACATCCAATCGTGTGTACAATCTTACATCCTCTTGACTTAGTATATTATGAGTGCTTTCCCAGATCCTTAAACAGTCTATAAAAAAATGCCATTTTTAATGGCTGGACAAAAACGCCACAATGAACATCTTCGTGTACGGCTCTGTGTTTCCATTTCCTCAGGAGAGATTCCCAGAAGATACTGCGTGTGGATGTTTAAAGAATCTCGATTTATAGGGATTTCCCTGGTTTCCAGTGGCTAAGACGCTGCACTGCCAATGCAGGGGGCGCAGGTTCGATCCCTGGTTGGGGAGCTGAGATCCCACATGCTACACAGCACAGCCAAAAGATTAAAAAATAAAAAAATAAAAAGAATCTCGATTTGTATAGCCAAATTGTGATTTGTATAAATTGCGCTTTTGTACAAAAGCGATTGGTATTTGCTTTCCAGAAAGGTCACACTAAGTTGCAACCCCATAGCCCCCCGGATTTCTAAGTAGTCAGCAGCAAATGAAAACAATTACCAAGAGCACTGAATACCCCACTACATTCCAGGCGGGGCTTTAACACCCAGGGAATCGGGGACAGTTATTATCCTCATTTTCAAGAGGGTGAAACTGAGGCAGAGCAAGGTTAAAACTAGCTTAATCAAAGCCACACAGCAGGGCTTCCCTGGTGGCGCAGTGGTTGAGAGTCCGCCTGCCGATGCAGGGGACACGGGTTCGAGCCCTGGTCTGGGAAGATCCCACATGCCGCGGAGCAACTAAGCCCGTGCGCCACAACTACTGCGTCTGGAGCCTGTGCTCCGCAACAAGAGAGGCCGCGATGGTGAGAGGCCCGCGCACCGCGATGAAGAGTGGCCCCCACTCGCCGCAACTAGAGAAAGCCCTCGCGCAGAAACGAAGACCCAGCACAGACAAAAGTAAATAAATAAATAAATAAATAAAATTAAAAAAAAAAACCACACAGCACATAAGAATCAGAGGTGGGATTGGAACACACCGATTTTCAAGTACCCCAGTTTCCATCACCGGGAGCAGCAAGGCTCCGCCTTCTCAGGACCCCCTGCCCGGACCCCCGTCCCTGCCGCCAGACACTAGGGCAAAACTGACAGTCTGTAATGGGATGAACAACCTGCTCCTGGGCTGTCGGGAAAAACGCTGGCCACTTGAGAACCACATCACATGGCGCACACGGAAGGGCCACGGTGGCGAGTTCTCCAGGAGCCCAGACCATGTGCGAGGAGGACCCAGTGAGGACAGACTGTGTGACCAGAAGGATATGGTCAACATTTCCAAGGGGGGCCGGGGGGCAGTGTCCCGGCACAGGAGCCCCTGTGGCTCCCTTCCTTCCCCGACCCGACAGTCACCGCCTGCCTATTCATCCGTGGGGCTCGGCCTACACCTGTGGATAAAACGGGCCCCTGGCCTCGTGGAGCTTGAATGCTAGAGATTTAGGCGGACCATAAAAGGCAAGAAAAATAAGTATTGTCTAGTGTGTTAGGTGATTAATGGTACCTGAAGAGGAGAAGGCAGATCAGGGCACGGGGCTCAGGAGGGCCAGGGCTGCACTGCCTTTTTCCAGAGGGTGACCAGAGCAGGCTTCACTGAGAAGCTGGGAGCTGAGCAGACTGGAGGGAGGGGGCCGGGCAGGGGGGCTCCCGAGCGGAGGGGCATGTGCAAAGGCCCCGCTGCACACACAGCGCACAGAGGCGGGTGCAGGGGCAGCGGGGAGGCCGGCGTGGTTCGGAGGTGGGAGGAGAGGGAGGGAGGGAGGCAGGGCCACGTCGTGCAGCCTCCAAGCCGTGTGTTCCCCAGGCTCTGGCCTCCCCACCCCCGGGGCAAGGAGAAGGGGGTGACATGAGCAGCATACGAGGCTGCAAGCCGGGCTCTAGGAGCTCCTCCTCCCCGGTGTCCTGGGTGTGAAGGCAGACCCTCCGGGAAGCTTCAGGCGTGGTCAGTGGGCCACAGGGACCCGGGGGCCAGGCACAGGGTGGCACTCACGAAACCCTGAGGAGGGAGCGCCCTGAGGCCAGCGGGGGCTCTGACCTGCACTTGGCCCTGTGCCCTTCCAGCCCCCTGGGCCTCAGCCCGGTTCCCCGTCTCCCTCGCCCAGAGCGAGGCTGGACCCAGCAGAGAGGAGGTGCCGGCTGCAGTCCAAGGTCCGCCCTGAGCCTCAGGAGCGGCCTCGAGTGCTGACACCACGTGCATCTCACCAACCTATTTTGGTTTCGAAATGCAGCCCACGGGACCCCGGTACCTGCTCCGGGCTCTCCCCAGACCCTCCGCTCACCAGCACCCTCCCACAGCGAGCTGGAGGCTTCTCGGCCGACAATTACCGCTACAGCATTCCCCGCTGTCACAGCCGGCTCAGAATTATTCCTTCTGTAATTGGGAGTGGCCTATAAATTGCGCCTCTGGGGCCGCGGGGGCCTTGCAGACGCCCAGGAGGGTCTGTGTCACAGCTTTGCTCAAGGAGGTGAAAGTGGGCCAGACACCGACGTCCGAGGACATCCCTCCCCACAGTTCCACCGTCTGTAAACTTCAAGTCACTTCTTGACCCAGCACCTCCTCCGAAACGCAGCTGTTAGCATTCACGTGTCTTATAGGCAAGGCCATGGAGGCTCAGAGAGGGGAGGCCACTCGCCCAGGGTCGCACAGCTCACCAGGATTCAGACACGGTACTCCCGACTCCTGACAGAGACGTAAGGCAGACGATGAAAGGCAATAAAAATAAATATTGTCTAGTGTCACTCTGGGCCTCATGCACAGGACCTTGTCCCACCCCCGAAGAGTCTTTCCTGCCAGCACCCACTGTCCCTTACCACCCACCGACCCCGCTCAGGGCCTTCACGGCCAGCAAACACCTCAAAGCCGGGCAAAGCCTCGGGAAACGAAAAACGCCTGCTTTTTACCAAAAGTTCAAGGGCCCTGGCACGTCCATCCCAGGAGTGACTTGGGCCCAAACTGTAAACCTCAGATGGCCCAGAACCGGCCAGGTCCCTCTGGTCCCGTGAGCCAGAGGGCCCCGAGGCACAAGCGGTGTTTCCAAGGAGGCCGCAAGCGTTTCCACCTTAGGGCCCGTCTACACCGTTGTGAGCCGTGTGGGATCCCAAGAGCTTTGGTTCACGCGGTCACATCGATCATACGCCGCGTCCGAACTTAAAAACGAGAGCTGTGTGCGACACAAGGACACAAAGCGCCACCTCCGCCAGCAGCGCCACCTGACGCCACGGCTCCGCACTGTCGTGAACCCCGTTGTGACCTGAGGGTCCCTAGAACACACTTGGAGAGCCACCGTTTCACTCTGACTTCTCCCCCCGGGACAACTGATTGCAGGCCCGCAGGGCCGTGTTGAGCACGCGTGTGTTCGGAGCATCCACGTGGGAAAGACGGGCCTGGTGTGAGGCAGAGACGCCCAGAGCACCTGCCCCGGTGCAGAGCCTCCGGCCTAACAGCCACGCAGAAGCCCAAAGAGCTCGGAAGAAATGGCCACCTTAGCCCCGGACTGGCGCGGGCTGGCAGGTCAACGGGAGGCTCCAGGTTGGGCCCCAGGGTGTGTGACAGGTGTGTCCTGTCCATCCGCATGGGTCCCACTCTCTCTGGGGTCCAGCCACCTGTCTGCCCAGATAGCATTTCCTCTCAAGACGCCCGGGCGGCCACACTCTCTCCCTGGGTCACTCAGGGAAACCCTGACCCTTCGGTCCTGCCAGGTCATTTCTGCACAAGACCACCCCTCGTGCAGAGGCAGAAGCTAGACGTGGGCGGAGACCGAGGCTGAGCCCCAGGCCAGGGGTGCCGGGCGAGGGAGCCGCAGCAAGGCAGGGGCTTCCCGGCCCTCTCCGCGACCCGCCAGCCCGCTCACCTTGGCAACGATGAACGCTCTCCTCTGCCCATAACGTGGGGCAGCAGCTGCGGAGCGCAGGACGCCGGCCTCGCGCCCGAGCCCTGCAAGCATCATCTCATTTGAGCCGCACAACCTTGCACCGCTGCAGGTGCTATTAACAGTGCCCATGTCTCAGATGGGGAAACCGAAGCCAGGTCCAATCTCAGAGCCATGCCTCACACTGGAGCCAGAACTCTTAACGTGCCGGTGGGCTTCCAGAAGCAGAGAAGGTCTCACCATCAGCACAAGGTGGGATGTCTCTGCCTGCCCGTTACCACTGGGACCACAGCCAAATGTTTCAGCCCGCCTCCCCTCTCCCTGAGGCGCCCATGTCCCCCTCACCTGTCCACTGTCCTGCCCAGAGGCCAGGGAAGGGCGTGTGCTGGTACAGGCCGTTTCCACTCCCATGGGAGGGCCTGCTGCAGGAAGGGCAGGCCGCCCCAGACCCCTCAGCCCGGGCACCTGCTTCCTGATCCGACTGGACAGATGCCTCAGACTTTGGCAAGAAAGCACGCTCTGATCCTTGTTATTCTGAATATGCTTTGCAAAACATGCCAGCAGCTGCGTGGAGCTATTCACTACTGTCTGCCTTCGGAGCGGCCCCGCGCAGAAGGGATGTAAGGGTTTGCGGCTTCACACTTCTCAGGGGTTTCCATTTGCTCAGAGGGGAACCGAGGGCCGCGATCACGGCGGGAGGGTCTCCGCGTCAGACCCCTGCTTCCTGTTGCGGGGCGCTCACCTCCCTGCCCCGGCTGCCACCCTGACAGTTTCCTTTCCCACGACAGGCAGGGGAGGACGCAGCCTTCCCCTCTGACCCTGGCAGCATTCTCAAGTTTGGCATCGCTGTGGAACCCCACACCCTGCTTTTCTGAGCTGGAGGTGCTGCCTGTTTTCCTGGGAAACAGGAAAACAGCACTGGGCCTGCTTCTCCACCAATACCTAGGCGGTCATGTGACCCCCCTTCCCCGCACCCCCAGGCTCTCTGGGGGCGTTCCATGCCCACCTGGGCCGGCCAGGAAGTGCCCTCTTCCCGTGCCTGGCCCTGGGCTCTCCCACAGCCTGTTTGCTCCCATCGCCAGGACGCAAAACAGCCCGCAGGTCGCCCTCCCGTGGGGAGCAGACGGCCGGGAGGGGTCCCCGAGCCCCTTCCCTCGCCCGGCTCCCCTCTGCGGGCCCAGGCCGGGAAGTCTCGACTCTGGCGCGGAGCACAGAGCGCGGCACTGCACCAAACCCTCCTCGGCGCACCGGTCCCCGACACCCCACCTCCCGCCCCAGCGCGCCCTCCGTGCCCGCGCGGACTCCGCGCCCGAGCGCGCCCGCCGCCGCCAGGGCGTCCTCGGGGCTTGCGCGGCCGGACTCGGCGCTGCGGCGCGGCCAAGGCGTCCCGACCCGGGCCCTGCGCCCCGCTCGGTTCCGGGTACCGGCGCCGTCCCACCCAGCCCGCCGGTCTCCTCTCGGTCCCCGCCTGGGTCCCCGCGGCCTCCCCGCCGCACCCCGGCCTCGCAGCCCCGGTCCTCCTCGCCGCGCCCGGGTCCTCCCCGCACCCTCCGTCCTGCGGGCCGCGCACCCCGGTCCCTCCCCACCGTGCGCCCCCCGGCCTCCCCGCCGCGCCCCTACCTCGCAGCCTGCGCCCTCGGGAGCCGGCAGAGGCGGTGCCAGGCCGGGGGCAGCGTGGGCACGTGGCGTGGGCCACGGAAATCGGGGAGGTCTCCGCGTGACGTCAGCACCGAGGGGCCGGGACCGAGGCGGGAGCCGGTGCAAGTGTAACGGGCCGCCTGCCGTGGGCGCCACACCCCCTCCTGCTGCTGTGGGTGCATCACGCGCGGGCCACCAGTGGGCAGAGCGCCGGCAGGAGCCCCCGGTCCTCAGACACGGGCTCTGACCTCTGCTGACTCCTTGTGAAGCGCGCTTGCCACGCCCTGACCCTCCCAGAAACACCTGGGCGAGGGGCGGGGCCTGAGACCCTAAAGCCAAGCGGGTGAGAGAGGTAAGCCGGCGCTGCCCAGGTGAGAGAGGTAAGCCGGCGCTGCCCAGGTGAGAGAGGTAAAGCCGGCGCTGCCCAGGTGAGAGAGGTAAACCAGGGCTGCCCAGCTAAGGCCCTCAGGTCATACAGGTAAACCAGAGCTGCCCAGGAAAGGAGCTGGCATCAGGGCTACCTCAGCACTGTGCGGGCACAGCTCCAGCATATGACACACAGCCTAGCCCTGTCATCACTGATTCCCCGGGAACTTCCCCTTCATTTGGCGGTCTCCCTATTAAGGTGCAGTAATGATTTTTTTAGAAGTTTTTATATGCCAGGCACGATATACTAAATGCTTTACACGTACTCTCTCAAGCCTGTGAGGTAACTATCCTTTATGTCCCCATTTCACAGATGGATCTCTGAGGAGGCAGGGGAAGTGACAGGCCCGCCCAGACGGCAGGGCCGGGGCTGAGGACCCCCAGCGCCGGTGAGGGCGGGGACCCAGCACCCGGCCAGGGGGGCAGCGCGGGCTCTGTGTTCAGCACACGTTTGCAGCCTGAACGCCGTGGGTCCTCAGAGAGGGTCCAGGGGGTCTTTATCCCCAGAGATGAAAGGCAGGCAGCCCTTGTCCAGGGAGCTCCTACCCCACGCTGTCTCTGGGCCCCCTTGTCCCGAGAAGGGTCCTGCGCTCCGGCCACGTCCCGCCGCCACGCTGCAAGGCCAGCAGCCTGTGGCCCGCCGGCCGAGTCCCCCGCCTCGAGGTCAGGATTTCACCGCGCAGCTCCCGGGAGGTCCCGGGAGGCCGGCGCGGCCCAGGGGACGTCCCCACGCGGCAGGGCTGGTGCTGCGGGAGGTGCAGGGGGCGCTCGGCCCTCGGAGCCTCACCGTGCTCCTTTAGAGCAGCCCCCGCCAGCTGCTGAGATACAGGAGGAAGTGCCCGGGCCCTAGGAGGCTCGGCGGCCTCTGAGCTTTGCATCATTCTCCTCAGGCCGCCGAGCGAGGGCAGGGGCGGCTGCTAAGGGTTCCCTCCTTCCTCCTCTCCACAGCTCAGCGTGGGGACCCACGGAGGCACGGGGCCCTGTCCTGTGTCCTCACTCCCGATAGAGCATGCGGCTCAGGCCACAGCCCCCACGGCCTTTCCTGCACCCCCTACGTGGCTCCCCTTTCATCGGCACAGAGCCCGGGACCCCGGTGCAGAGGGGGAAGGTCTGGAAGGCGAGGTTGGGGGGGCTTCCTGAGAGCTGGAAGTTGCCCGAGTCTCTGTGACCCTGAGTGCCTTTTAGGCGGTTTCTGCTGTTTACCGCCCCAGAAAACCTCGCCTGAGGACAGTCCTGTCTGGGAGGATTCTGCAAGGACTTCCCAGCAGCCCAGGGAGGTGTAAGAAGCATCCGGGGCCACAGGGTCAGCGGTCAAACACCTGGGCTCTGGATCGGCTACTCAAGCTGCCGGACCAAGAAAAGTCACTCCCCGTCATTGAGCTGTTTGCTCACAAGGTGTCAGTGATCCCTGTGGTCTCTGTGGAACCGGGGGGGGGAGGTGGGGGGGACCGTGTCGGTCCCCATCTGACTAACACTCAGCTGCTCTCGGGCCACCTGCCCTGGAAGTGCTGGCCTGGGGAGCCCCGAGAGAGCCCCAGAAGGCCTCCAGGCTGCCCATCCCAGAGGGAAGTGGGCAGTGCTCCAGCCATGAGTCACCTTGTCCCCTCCCGGGCTCTGGCCTGGCCCCCCGGCAGCGAAGGCCTGGAGCCCGGCACCGCCCCCACTCCCCCCATCCCCGCCCCCCGGTCTGCTCCCCGTCGAGCTTCCCTAAGCAAGGGAGACCAGACAGCCCCGTGCTCCCTCCCCAGCCCCGGGGTCATCGGGCCTTCCTGACAGTGCACTGATGTCCCGAGACCTGCAGGTGGGCCGGCCGTGACAGGCGGGTGGACAGAGCAGAGGGAGGGTCCCATCACCCACACAAGCTGAGCCGCGCATTTTACCCCTGGTTTCCTCCCATCCGTGAGACCCAGGCAGACGGCTGTTCATTCAACAGCTGCTATTCTGGGTCCCGACTCTCCACTGGGCTCCAGGTTAGGACCAGGGAGGCGCAGTGAACAGGTGAGGTGGGGGACAGGCACCCCATGTCACGCCAGGGTCCCCTGGGTGGCCAGGAGGAATCTCCCGCCTCCTGGAGAAGCTTCCCCTGCACTTCTGGGAGGCGAGGAACTGCCTGCCCGGCTTCCGTGAGGTCTCCGTCCCACTAGGGTCCTGTCTCGGGGGACAGGGCTGAGGGAGAGTCAGCCTGAGGCAGGGAAGGCTCAGTTCTCAGGACATGCACCTTGAGTGAGGGCCACCATTTGTCCCATCTCCAGGTCACGGAGGCTGGCCAGCAGCCTCCTGTCCAGTCCCCCCAGCCAGCGGGATGAGGACGGTGCCCCTCCGCCCAGTGCCACGTGACACCCCAAGGCGGGAGAGGACCCCCAGCACAGCAAGGAGCCCGGCCGTGAAGGCCAGCATTATCGCTCCAGCCCCAGCGGGGAGACTTTTCCTCCAGCTGCCCTTTGCCTCCTTGGAACCCTTTATGATAAGGGCTTCCTTTGAGCCGAATGCTACCCCAGCTCTGGGCTGCCAGCTTCCAGGCCTTCCCGGCAGGGCCACCCACCCCTGCCTGCCCAGCCTCATTCAGGAGAAATGCCCCCACGGATTGCTGAGGGATGTGTCACCATCATCCCTGGCACTGCAAGGGAATTCTGTTTGAGCCTTCAGAAATGATGCTACAACAATAGCTGTCCATTGTAGAAGATCTGGAAAATTCTAAAACACTTAAAAAAAAAAAAGACCCCATAATCCAACCATCAGGAGGTAACCTCTCTGCCTTTTTGTCAGACATCCTTCAAATAATTTTTCTCTCAACATTTAAATACAGTATTCTGTTCTGCCGGAGGCTTTGTCACATGACACCCTTCCCTGTCAATAGCCCGGAGCTGGCATCCTCATTGCGTTGTCTGCACTGTTTTGTTTCCTGGAGGATTCACCGGGTTTGTGACATTTTGGTTTTTCCCAGTTTCTCACTATTTTACATGCTATATATTATAAAAAATAATATATATACTATGTAAAATAATGTATATATATAATGTAAATAGTATATCTATATCTATCTATATCTATATATATCTATCACTGTGATAATCTTGTTTCCATGAATCTTTGTTGCTTAGGTCTCTGATTTTCCCCCCTTAGGATAAATTCCTGCAAATTGCGGGTCACAAGCCTACACTTTTGACACATGTAGCTACCAGGATTTTCCGATTTATTACTGTGGGGGACGGAGAACTCGGAACCTGAGAAATGCTTGGTGTTCTGTCCCGAAACTGGTTATTACCCAGAAGGTGTGGGATACCCACACCTCCCCACCTGCCCCATCCCTGGTGTGGCCAGGAAGAGACAGGCACTGGAAGAGTAATTGCCTATAAAGCCTGGGGTGACATCTCCTCCTTTCAGCTGCCCAGTTAGCACATGAAGTTGGAAATCCAGACGAGCCCCCTGTTCACCCAGAAGGATCCTCGCCCTAAGTTGGGGGGTGCCTAGTGCCAGGGCCCCCAGAAAGGAGAGGCAGCCTGCGGACGCCCAGTCCAGGGCCAGCTGAGGCTTCGGGCAGCCAGCGCCCAGTCGGTCCATCCCCTGCACACAGGACACGTGCGTCTCAGACCCCAGACCTCTCTTGTGAAGCCACCTCACTACAGCCAAATCTAGAAATGGGCAGTGGTACGGGGTCTCCTGTCCCTTCAGCCCGATGAGAAGGTGCCTCACCCCATTGCACCTCAGTTTCCCCGCAGTAGGTTGAATAGAGGTCCCCAAAAGATGTGCCCACCCAGGCCCTCAGAATGGGATCTTATCTGGAATAAAGGTCTTTGCAGATGTAATTACGGTAAGAACCTCAAGATGAGGTCATCCTGGCCTATGGTGGGCCCTAAATCCAATGGCGGACAACACTGAGGTACCACCTCTCACAGGTCAGAACGGCCATCATCAGAAAGTCTACAAATAATAAATGCTGGAGAGGGTGTGGGGAAAAGGGAAACCTCCTACACCATTGGTGGGAATGTAAATTGGTACAACCATTATGGAGAATAGCGTGGAGGTTTCTCAAAAAACTAAAAATAGAGCTGCCATATGATCCTGCAATCCCACTCCCGGGCATATATTCAGACAAAACTGTAATTCGAAAAGATACACGCACCCCTATGTTCATAGCAGCACCATTCGCAATAGTCAACATGTGGAAACAACCTAAATGTCCATCGACAGATGAATGGATAAAGAAGATATGTGTATATACACAATGAAATATTACTCAGCCATTTAAAAAAACGAAATAATGCCGTTTGCAGCAACATGGATGGACCTAGAGATGATCCTACTAAGCAAAGTAAGTCAGAAAGAGAAAGACAAATACCATATGATATCACTTATATGTGGAATCTAAAATACGACACAAATGAACATATCTACAAAACAAAAACAGACTCACAAATACAGAGAACAGACTTGTGGTTGCCATGGGGGAGGGAGGTGGGGGAGGGAAGAATTGGGAGTTTGGGATTAGCAGATGCAAACTAGTATATATATATAGGATGGATAAACAACAAGGTGTGCTCCGCAACGGGAGAGGCCACAGCAGCGAGAGGCCCGCGTACCGCAAAAAAAAAAAAAAAAGAATATATATAACTGACTAGGCTATACAGCAGAAATTAACACAACATTGTAAATCAAGTATAATTCAATAAAATGTTATTTAAAAGATAAAAGTTTAAATATAAAAATAAATAAATAAATCCAGTGGGGGGGCATCCTAAGAGATAGAAGAGGAGAGACACAGAGGGAGGAAGGCCAGGTGACACCAGAGGCAGAGGTGGAGGAGGCGGCCACGAGCCAAGAGACCCCAGAGCCACCCGAAGCTGGAAGAGGCAGGAAGGATCCACCCTGGAACCTCTGGAAGGAGGGTGGCCCTGCCAACACCTTGATTTTGGACTTCCAGCCTCTAGAAATTTATTTAAGGAAGTTAGTTTCTGTTGTTTTAAGCTCCTCCCCTCCCCTGCTGCTCCGTTTACAGTCATTTGTTACGGCAGCCTCAGGAATCTAATGCAAGTTGGAAAATAAGAAAATGCTTCATATGGTTGTTATAAGGGTCAGGAAAACATCCAGAATGTTCTCAGCACTCGGTAGGTCCTCAGAACACGGCAGCCAATCATCCAGCCAACACTTAGACACCCGCCGTGTGCCAGGTGCTGTGCTCGGGGGACAGGGCGCTTCCCTTCTGTCCACGGGCAGCAGACAAGGGGGAGAACAGACATCGTGTGGGGATAGAGGAGGGAGGAGGGGCTGAGGGGCTCGTGCCATGTGAGATGGGCAAGATAAGCTGAGCTGCGGCCTCCGGGCAGAGACAGCATGAGCAGAGGCCTGGCCGTCAGGGTGGGCAGGGCCTGTGGGGGGTGGAGTCGTCAGTGGTCAGGAGTCAGGAGTGCAGGGCTCCATGCGGCAGGGCTACCTGGGGCAGGTGAGAGCCGGGGAGGGGGCGGGTCAGGGAACCGGAACAAGGCCAAGGGGGCCCAGATGGCCCAAGCAGGGGTTCCCCACCTTTCACTAGGGCACCTGGGAGCAGTGGCGGGGGGGGGGGGTCAGGCAGGTGAGGTTCAGGTGGGAGGCGATGGCGGCTGAGCCAGGGTCCCAGTGGGGGGCCGTGGGGAGGACCTCGGACCTGGGGAGCTTGGGGTCTGCTTGGATGGGCAGGGATGTGAGTCGAGGCCTCCCCCAGGTCATGGCCTCCTGGGGAACCGCCCAGCAGCCAATCTAAAGTGACCGTTTCTTGTTATGCAGCAGAAACTAACACAACATTGTAAAGCAATTATACTCCAATACAGATGTTAAATAGATAAAAACTAAAATATTTTCTCTGGAATAAATAAATAAAGAGACGGGTTCCTGAGTGCCCGCCCACACTGGGCGCCCTGGGGCCTCACCCGCAGAGCTCAGGGCGCCCCCTCTGCATCTGCGTCTGTCTCCACCTCCTGGGCGTCTTGCTCCCTCCCGCTGCCTCGTTCTCTTCCCCGCTGTGGTTTGCGCCGTCAGCGGACCAGAGGACCCCCACGTGCCGCTTCTTGAACAGAAACAGAGCAGCGGGCCGGGGGCTCTGAGACATCCCCCGGAGCGCGCGTGCCCTCCTCGGGAAGCGCCCCACGCCTGGCGACACCCGCCCCGGCAGCTCGGCCTGCACTCCGGGCACCTGAAGACGATCACCTCGCACCTGCATGCCGCCCATCCGGGCTGTGCGCAGCCACAGTCCCTGCACGCGGTCCCCAACAACGGCAACAGCAGCTCCACCCTCAGGTGCCCAGAGCAGGGCCGACGCGAGCGTTTCCAGGACTGAGCCTGCATCCTGCTCAGCCGTGCCAGCGGCGACTCCAGACAGACTGGCTGCCTCCCCTCCAGCCCCCCATTCCCTCGACCGTAGGACGTGGCCACCCCACCCCACCTGGCTGGTCCTAAGGGCCGACGAGATCGGCCAGGACGAGGGCATCGCGGGGAGGAATGACATCCGCGTTCTGGAAGGTCCTGACCCCAAGGCACCCTGCCTGGCACAAGTGGCCCAGTTCGTGTGTGGTGGACACAGGGGTCTCGAAGGCTCAGGCCGTGGTGATCTGGCCAGGGGACCCACCTGAGGCCACACCACTGGGATTTGGGATGTCCTCACTCCCAGAGATGACCTGCCCCCGCTTGCCCCGCTAGGGAGACCCAGGGAGGCCCAGCGTCCAGTGCGAGAAGACCCCTAGGTGGTGGGCTGTCCTGGGCAGGCCTGTGAGGAGACAGGGCCCTGGCCACACCAAGCCCTGCCTGAGGGGGTCCCAGCTTTGTGGCCGGTTTGAGTCCTCAGAGCCCATGATCCGGAAGCTTCTGCAAGCAGGCACAGGAGGGGGTGGAGGGTGGTCAGGGAAGGCGATGGGGGGAGGGTCCCAGGTGGAGGCAGAGTCGGCCTGAAGAGGCCAGGCTGCATCTGGTCAGCCGCTGGAATCTCTCTCAACTGCCCACAGCCCCAGGCCAGGCCACCTGGCCTCACCTGGATGACGGCTCAGGCCTCCCGTGGCCCCTTCCAAGCCATACATCCAGAGCCAGCTGAAGCCACGTGGCCACAGAAGCCTTTCAAGGACTCCCCTTGCTCTTAGGGTGAAGCCCAACCTTCCCACGGAGCCCGTGAGGGCCCTGGCCACCCACCCATCACACCCCACCCTCACCAGCTGTCAGCCGCCCCGGCTCTGTCTGACCCCGTCACCACCCTTTCTCCCTCTGGGGCTCCTCTGCCTAGAAGACACCCCGGCACCCTGCAACCCCAGCTGGAATTCCCAAATTAGGGTAAGCCCCAACCTCATGGGGGTGCCACGGGGCTCTGGCTTCCCTCCCCATCTGCTCCAGCCCCTCTCCTCTCCTGCCCGGTCTCACCTCCAGGTCTCTGCCAGCCAGCCAGGCCCCCACCTGAAGCACCCGTCCCCCTCCCCTTCACAGGGAGGACTCCCTCTCCACACTTAGGTTTCAGGCCCCACGGCTGCTTCTTCCCAGAAGCCCGCCGGTCACGCGCTTCCATCGACACGATTACCTGGCCAGTGTCTGTCTTCGGCCCGCAGCTGCACGCTGGGGGCTGCGGGCGTTCCTGTTAGCACCTAGTGCAACGCCCAGCCCACAGGGAGCGCTCAGCCCGGGTGGGTGTGCTGCCACGCGTCACAGCACGGCACGCACGTCCCTGCGCACACCCAGCATCCCTGCCTGCACGGCACTCCGAGCGCACCCACGCGGACACACCTGCCCCCGGGCACACACGTGCACACGCGTGCGTGCTCCCCCTCACTCCCAGCACGCTGCACACGTGCCCCTCCGCACACGCTGCCCCGAGCACTCACCCCAACACCGTCACACGCGCAGCCAGGCAGCCTTGCTCACGCCGTCCGCCACCCTCACTCCACCAGGCGCCGGAGCTGCTGTTTGCCGCCTCTGCCTGCCGGCGTGTTTGCCAAGCAGTTTCCATGGCGACACATCTTGGCTCTGACAGGAGTAGCGGAGTGCAGGGAAGCCGGCCTCCGCGGAGGGGACGGGACTCGAGACTCGAGACTCGATGTCTCTGCGTCCTCGGGCTCCCAGGCAGGCAAGGGCGGGTGTTCCCATAAGTGGAGACACCATCCCTGCCCCACCCTGAACTAGGCCTGCACCTGAGAAGAGGCTCCGGAACTTCTGGGCTCCCTGCTCTAGGACGTAAGTCGCTCAGCCATTCAACAAACCTTGTACGCTGGCTACAAAGCTGCCTGAGGCGCAGGCCTGGCTCACAAGAGCTCATGGTGGTGTCCTGAGGCTGGACTGTTGTCCTACCGCCCAGCTGACAGCCCATCCCAGACGGGTCAGTGGCTCCCTGAGCACCAAGGCCTAGCTGCCCACCTTCTGCCCACGTGGGGCAAGGACGCTGGGCTCCCCCTCTGTAGATCAATTGCAAAAGCAGCCCTGATTCTGCACCCCTCCCTGAACCATCACTCCCTTTGCTGCAACTCCTGTGAAGTAGGGGAGCCTCTTCCCCACCCTTGAATCTGAGCCTGCCCTGTAACTTGCTTCGGTTAATAAAAGGTGACAGAGTGAGGCTATGCCAGTTCTGAGCTTAGGCCTCAAGGATGACGTGCTTCTGCCTGCTCTCTCATGGGCACCTGCGATAGCATGAAAACAAGCCTGGGCTAGTCTGCTGGAAGGCGAGAGAACATATGGGTCATCCTAGCTGAGCCCACTCTAGACCAGCTTGCCCCCCAGCCAACCCACCACAGATGCAAAAGAGCGAGCCCAGAGCAACAGTCCTGCCAGGTTGGCCCCCAGACCCTTCAGAAATAATAAAATGTTGTTTTAAGTTACTGACCTGAGATTGTTTGTTACACAGAAATAGCTAACAGATACACCCTCTCCCAAGGGCCCTGGCCAGCAGCCACCCAACCTCATGCAATCAGCACATGCTGAGTGCCCTACAAGCTCCCCCAACATGCTGAGGACTGGGCTGGAACACGTGAGCTGTACATAGATCTACCGTGTGACAGCCTTGTGCTGGAACCTAGGGAGGGAGATGACCACCTCTGCCTTCTAGGAGTCTGCAGCACCGAGAGGGCAGCTTTCTGAGTCCCCCCTTACAGGTGGGAGAGGCTGGGTGACCTGCCCAAGGCCTGTGATAGGTAGGAGCAGGGGGGCATGAACACAGAATATGGCTGGATCAGAGCTTTCTGTTTTTCTCCTCTTGGACACCTGTTTGGAAACACTTTACTTCCTGGGTAACTGCACCCATTAGGTCATTATTGGAGTGATTTTTCAGTCCCTATTCACTGAGGACTGTGGATCAGTGTTACTGCCCAGTGGGGCATCTGATGGGCAGGGCCCCCTCCCTCCCTGAGCTGAGAGCCAGGGCCCCTCTTACAGGGGCCTGTATCTGAGTCATCCAATTTCCCCCACTCTCTTGTCAGCACTTCAGTGTTCCTAAACTGATGGTTTTAAGTATTTTACCCAGCATTTCTCATTGTTTTCGGTGAGATGGTTGGCCCAGATAATCTAGCCTGCTTCCACTGGGAAAAGATATCTGCATGGCAACAGTGCTGGCATACAGCTGCTGCACCTTGGTCAGGCACACCAACCAAAGCTCATTCTGTGACCTCGTGGGGTAAAAGGACAGAAGTCAGGGCCAGTCCTGTCCAAGTGGGGAGTATTACAGAACCCCCAGCAGACCTTAAACTGAAGACCTGGAGGAGGAGAGCAAGATGGCACAGTAGGAGGACATGGAGCTCACCTCCCACCATGAACGCATCGAAAATACAGCTACGTGGGGAGCAATTCCCACTGAAAGCAAACTGGAGACGGGCAGGAAGACTCCCATGCGACCAAGGCTGTGAGAAAGACCCGTACGGACTCGGGGAGGAAGGGAAGAAAAGCGATCACGTCGGGGCTCGTGCCCTGGGAGGGGACGCAGCAGAGGAGGGGAGTACTCGGGCTCAGAGACCTCAGTGGGGAGGTAAGGGGTTCGAGCCACACATTGGGTATCCCAGCCTCGGGGTCCGACACCAAGAAGATGAGTTCCCTTGGCCGGTTTGAAAACCAGTGGGACCAACAGCGGGGCGGTAAGAGACCTAGACTCCACTCGTGAAGCGTGGCCGCCGGCTTGCTGGCTCCTGAGATAAGGCAGAGGAAGCAGACTGAGACTGCCCGGGGCTCTGGCTGCTTGCCCGTGATCACCCAGCACCCGCCCCAGCCCGAGCTGAGCACCTGCTGTTGCTCCGTGGCACGGCTCCACACCAGGGTGAAGGCTGCAGCAGCTGAGGAAGAGTGCGCAGCTGCGGGGGACGGAGCCAGCTGGGACCCTGCACAGCATCCAAATGGGGTGAGGGCTGCTACTGCTGGCATTCACAGGGGCAGCAGGTCAAGAGCAGTCTGGAACTCTTGACTGGTGTGCCAGTACTGCCCCAGCACATACCCTGGCCCAGGCCAGGCACCCACTCTGGCAGCTCTCGCTCCAGCACTGCTCCCCCTGGGCAGGTGCCCGTCCTGGAAGTGGGGAGAGTGCACACTTAGAACCGAATCGGCTTGGGCCCAACCCTCGGGGCTGCTGCTCCAGCCTTGGGAGTCAGCACCACCCCAACAGGGCAGTGATGGCCACTGAGGAGAGGAGAAGCTCCAGCTCACACCTGCCTCTGGCTCCAGCCCCTCCATCTCTAGCCCCACCTCCTACCAAGGTGACAGCTGCCAGCACACCCTGGGGGAAGACATGACTCTTGCTCACTTCAGCTCCAGCTCTCCCACCAAAGCCACTGGGTACATGCAGACTGTATAGGGACACTCCCACACAAGGACATGCCTTAAAGACTGGGATAGGTAACTGCTTCACCTAATTTCATAGACATAGAAAACTAAGCAAAATGAGAAGACAGAGGAATCTGTTTGAAATGAAAGGACAAGAAAAAAACTAAAATAACAACTAATCAGAGACAAATAATCTACCAGATAAAGAGTTCAAAGCATTAGTGATAAGAATGTTAACTGATCTAGGGAAAAAAATAAATGAATACAGTTAAAATTTTAACAAGAAACCAGAAAATAGAAAAAGAAGTCAGAACTGAAGAATACTATAAAGAAAATGAAAAACACACACAGAAGGAATTAACAGCAGACTAGGTGATAACAGAAGAATGCATAAGTGATGTGGAAGATAGAATAATGGAAACCACCCAATCAGAACAGCAAAAAGAAAAACACATTTAAAGAGAAGAGAACAGCTTAAGAGACATTTGGGACATCAAGCATACTAACATTTGCATTAAAGGAGTCCCAGAAGAAGACAGAAAAGAGTTGAAAATGTATTTGATGAAATTATGGCTGAAATCTTCCTGAACCTGAAAAAGGAAACAGATATCCAGGTACAGGAATCACAGAGAGTCCCAAACAAGATGAACCGAAAGAAACCCACATCAAGACATATTGTAATTAAAATGGTAAAAGAAAGAATTCTAAAGGCAGCAAGAGAAAAAAAAAAGTCACACACAAGGGAATCCCTATAAGGTTATCAGCTGATTTTTCTGCAGAAACTTTGAAAAGCCAGAAGGGAGTAGCATGATATATTTAAAATGCTGAAAGAGAAAAACCTACAACCTAGGATATTCTACCCAGCAAGATTATCATTCAGAATTGAAAGAGAGGTAAAGAACAACTCAGAAAAGCAAAAACTAAGAGTTCATCGATACTAAACCTACCCCCCCCCCAAAATGTTAAAGGGTCTTCTCTAAGTGGAAAAGAAAAGGCTACAACAAGAAGAATCTATAGAAAGAAAAAATCCTACTAGTAAAGGCAAATACATAGAAAAGGCTGTGGATCCACCAATTAAATAAGATAGTATGAAGAGGGGACTTCCCTGGTTGGGAGTCCGCCTGCCAATGCAGGGGACACAGGTTCGATCCCTGGTCCAGGAAGATCCCACATGCCGCAGAGCAACTAAGCCTGTGTGCCACAACTGCTGAGCTTGCGCTCTAGAACCCACGAGCCGCAACTACTGAGCCCACGTGCCACAGCTGCTGAGGCCCGTGCCCCTAGGGCCCCCGTGCTCCTCAACAAGAGAAGCCACCGCAACAAGGAGTGGTCCCTGCTCACCGCAACTAGAGAGAGCCTGCGCGCAGCAGCAAGGACCCAACGCAGCCATAAATAAATAAACAAACACATAAGTTTATAAAAAAGATAGTACGAAGATTAAAAGACAAAAAAATTATAAAATCAACTATAATTACAGTAAACAGTTAAGGAATAAACATGAAGATGTAAAATATGACATCAAAAACACAAAACGTGGGGGAGAAGAGTGAAAAATAGATCTTTTAGAATGTGTTTGAACTTAAATGACTATCATTTTAAAACAAGCAGATAACGTTATAGGTCAACATATATGAACACCATGGTAACCACAAATCAAAACCTACAATATATACACAAAAACTACAAAGAAAGGAACACAAACATACCACTAAAGAAAATCATCAAACCACAAGGGAAGATACTAAAAGACAAGAACAGAGAATAACTACAAAAACAACCAGAAAACAAGTAACAAAATAGTAATAAGTACATACCTACCAATAATCACTTTAAATGTCAATGGACTAAATGCTCCAATCAAAAGATTTAGTGTGGCTGACTGGATAAAAAAAAGACCCTTCCATACGCTGCTCATGAGAGACTCATTTCAGAGTTAAAAATACACACAGACTGAAAGTGAGGGGATGGAAAAAGATATTTCACACAAATAGAAATGACAAGAAAATTAGGGTAGCAATACTTATATCAGACAAAATAGACTTTAAAAGAAAGTCTATAACAAAAGACAAAGAAGGGCATTATATAATGTTAAAGGGATCACTACCAGAATAGGATATAACATTTGTTAACATATATGCACCTAAGTATATAATGCAACTATTAACAAACATAAAAAGAGAAATTGACAATAATATAATAATAGTAGTGGACTTTAATACCCACTGACGTTAATGGACAGATCATCCATACAAAACAATCAGTAAGGAAATAGTGGTCTTCAATGACACATCAGTTGGACTTAATAGATACCTACAGGACATTCCATCCAAAAACAGAAGAATACACGTTCTTTTCAAGTGCACATGGAATGTTCTCCAGGCTAGATCACATCCTAGGCCACAAAACAAGTCTCAACAAATTTAAGAGGATAGAAATTATATCAAGCATTTTTTCCCAATCACAATGGTAAGAAAATAGAAATCAGTTACAGGAAGAAAAATGGGAAAAACACAAACACGTGGAGACTAAACAATATGCTACTAAAAAACCTATAGGTCAATGAAGAAATCACAGAGAAAATCAGAAAATATCTCGAGACAAATGAAAATAAAAACACAAATGTAAGCAGTTCTAAGAGGGAAGTTTATAGTGATACAGGCCTATATCAAGAAATAAGAAAAATCTCAAATAAACAAGCTAACCTATCATCTAAAGAAATTTAAAAAGAAGCACAAAGCCCAAAGTCAGCAGAAGGAGGAGAATAATAAGGATCAGAGAGAAAATAAATACAATAGAGATTTTTTTTAAAAATAGAAAAGATCAATGAAACCCACAACTGTTTTTTTAAAAAGATAAACAAAATTGATAAGTCTTTAGCCAGGCTCATGAAGAAAAAAACAGAAGACCCAAATAACAAAATAAGAAATGAAAGAGAGGAAATAACAACCGGTATCAAAGAGATACAAAAATTCATATGAGAATACTAAGAACAGTTATATGTCAACAACTTAGACAACCTAGAAAAAAATGGATAAATTTCTAGAAACATACAGTCTTCCAAGACTGAATCAGGAAAAAATATACAACATGAACAGACCAATCACTAGTAATAAAACTGAATTTGTAATTTAAAACAAAAACAAAAACAAAAAAACTCTCAGCAAACAAAAGTCCAGGACTGGACAGCTTCAGAAGGGAATCCTACACCAAACATATAAAGAAGAGCTAATAACTATCCTTTTCAAACTATTCCAAAAGATTGAAGAGGAGGAAACACTCTCAAACTCATTCTATGAGGCCACCATTACCATGATACCAAAACCAAAGACACTACCAAGAAAAGAAAGAAGGAAAGGAGGAAGGGAGGAAGGGAGGGAGAGAGGGAGAGGGGGAGGAAGAAAGAAAATCTCTGATGAGTATAGATGCAGAAATCCTCAACAAAATATTAGCAAACCAAATTCAACAATATATATATAAAAAGGATCAAACACCATGATCAAGTAGGATTTATTCCAGGGGTTCAAGGATGGTTCAATACCTGCAAATCAACCAATGTGATACACCACATTAACAAAAGGAAGGATAAAATTCACATAACCATTTCAATAGATGCAGAAAAAGCACTTAACAAAATTCAACACCAATTAATCAAACTATCATAAAAGTTGGTATAGAGGGAACATATCTCAACCTAATAAAGGGCATTTATGACAAAACCACAGTTAACATCATACTCAACAGAGAAATGCTGAAAGCATTTCCTCTAAAATCAGGAACAAGACAAGGATGCCCACTCTTGCCATTTCTATTTTACATAGTATTAGAAGTCCTAGCTGAACCAATCAGAAAAGAAGTAATAAGAGGCATCCAAACTGGAAGGGAAGAATAAAACTGTCACTATTTGCAAATGGCATAATACTATATAGAGAGAACCCTAAAGTCCCCATCAAAAAACTGTTAGAATAAATTAATTCAGTAAAGTTGAAGGATACAAGATTAATATACAGAAATCTGCTGCTTTTCTATACACTAATAATGAACTCTCAGAAAGAGAAAGCAACAAAACAATCCCGTTTATTTTTTATTTTTTTCCGGTATGCGGGCCTCTCACTGTTGTGGCCTCTCCCGTTGCGGAGCACAGGCTCCGGACGCTGGCTCACGGGCCCAGCCGCTCCGCGGTATGTGGGATCTTCCCGGACCGGGGCACGAACCCGTGTCCCCTGCATCGGCAGGCAGATTCTCAACCACTGCGCCACCAGGGAAGCCCAACAATCCCGTTTAAAATCACACCAAAAATGGGCTTCCCTGGTGGTGCACCGGTTGAGAGTCTGCCTGCCGATGCGGGGGATGCGGGTTCGTGCCCCGGTCCAGGAAGATCCCACATGCCATGGAGCGGCTGGGCCCGTGGGCCATGGCCGCTAAGCCTGCGCGTCTGGAGCCTGTGTTCCGCAGCGGGAGAGGCCACAACAGAGGGAGGCCCGCATACCACCAAAAAAAAAAAAAAAAAAAAAAAAACTTACAAGCTTTTGCACAGCAAAGGAAACCACTGACAAAGTAAAAAGACAACCTACTGAACAGGAGAAAATATTTGCAAATGATATAACCGATAAGGGGTTAATATCCAAAATGTATAAGCAACTCATGCAACTCAACATCCAAAAAAACAAATAACCCAATTAAAAAATGGGTGGAAGTCCTGAAGAGACATTTTTTTTCCAAAGAAGATATATAGATGGCCACCAGGCACATGAAAAGATGCTCAACATTGCTAATCATCAAAGAAATGCAAATCACAACCACAATGAAATACCACCTCACACCTGTCAAAATGGCTACCATCAAAAAATCTACAAATGATAAATGTTGGCAAGGATGTGGAGAAAAGGGAAACCTTGTGCACTGTTGGTGGGAATGTAAACTGGTGCAGCCACTATGCAGAACATTACAGAGGTTTCTTAAAAAACTAAAAATAAAACTACCCTATGATCTGGCAATTCCACTCCCGAGCATATTATCTAGAAAAAATGAAAACATCAATTTGAAAAGATACATGCACCCCAATGTTCATAGCAGCACTATTTACAATAACTAACATGTGATAGCAAACCAAGTGTCCATCAATAGATGAATGGATAAGAAGATTTTACACACACACACACACACACACTGGAATATTACTCAGCCATAAAAAAGAATATTTGCCCATTTGCAGCAACGTGGATAGACCTAGAAGTTTTTTTTGTTTGTTTGTTTTTTTGCAGTACATGGGCCCCTCACCGCTGCGGTCTCTCCCGTTGCGGAGCACAGGCTCCGGATGCGCAGGCCCAGCAGCCATGGCCCATGGGCCCAGCCGCTCCACGGCACGTGGGATCCTCCCGGACCGGGGCACGAACCCGTGTCCCCTGCATCGGCAGGCGGACTCTCAACAACTGCGCCACCAGG
>NC_041227.1:79641206-79657581 GCF_002837175.3 Physeter macrocephalus
TCCCGGACCGGGGCACGAACCCGTGTCCCCTGCATCGGCAGGCAGATTCTCAACCACTGCGCCACCAGGGAAGCCCAACAATCCCGTTTAAAATCACACCAAAAATGGGCTTCCCTGGTGGTGCACCGGTTGAGAGTCTGCCTGCCGATGCGGGGGATGCGGGTTCGTGCCCCGGTCCAGGAAGATCCCACATGCCATGGAGCGGCTGGGCCCGTGGGCCATGGCCGCTAAGCCTGCGCGTCTGGAGCCTGTGTTCCGCAGCGGGAGAGGCCACAACAGAGGGAGGCCCGCATACCACCAAAAAAAAAAAAAAAAAAAAAAAAACTTACAAGCTTTTGCACAGCAAAGGAAACCACTGACAAAGTAAAAAGACAACCTACTGAACAGGAGAAAATATTTGCAAATGATATAACCGATAAGGGGTTAATATCCAAAATGTATAAGCAACTCATGCAACTCAACATCCAAAAAAACAAATAACCCAATTAAAAAATGGGTGGAAGTCCTGAAGAGACATTTTTTTTCCAAAGAAGATATATAGATGGCCACCAGGCACATGAAAAGATGCTCAACATTGCTAATCATCAAAGAAATGCAAATCACAACCACAATGAAATACCACCTCACACCTGTCAAAATGGCTACCATCAAAAAATCTACAAATGATAAATGTTGGCAAGGATGTGGAGAAAAGGGAAACCTTGTGCACTGTTGGTGGGAATGTAAACTGGTGCAGCCACTATGCAGAACATTACAGAGGTTTCTTAAAAAACTAAAAATAAAACTACCCTATGATCTGGCAATTCCACTCCCGAGCATATTATCTAGAAAAAATGAAAACATCAATTTGAAAAGATACATGCACCCCAATGTTCATAGCAGCACTATTTACAATAACTAACATGTGATAGCAAACCAAGTGTCCATCAATAGATGAATGGATAAGAAGATTTTACACACACACACACACACACACTGGAATATTACTCAGCCATAAAAAAGAATATTTGCCCATTTGCAGCAACGTGGATAGACCTAGAAGTTTTTTTTGTTTGTTTGTTTTTTTGCAGTACATGGGCCCCTCACCGCTGCGGTCTCTCCCGTTGCGGAGCACAGGCTCCGGATGCGCAGGCCCAGCAGCCATGGCCCATGGGCCCAGCCGCTCCACGGCACGTGGGATCCTCCCGGACCGGGGCACGAACCCGTGTCCCCCGCATCGGCAGGCGGACTCTCAACAACTGCGCCACCAGGGAAGCCCAACCTGGAAGGTTTTAAGCTTAGTTAAATAAGTCAGACAAAGACAAATATTATATGTCATCACTTATATGTGGAATCTGAAACATATAACAAATGGATATAACAAAACAAAAAGACTCATAGATATAGAGAATAAACTAGTGGTTACCAGTGGGGAGAGGGAAGGAGGGAGGGGCAAAATAGGGGTAGGGGATTAAGAGGTATAAACTACTATATAAAATAAGTAATCTACAAGGATATATTATACAGCACAGGGAATATAGCCAATATTTTATAATAACTTTAGAGTATAACTTATAAAAATATTGAATCACTATGTTGTACATCTGAAACTAATATAATATTGTATATCACCTGTACTTCAAAAAGCAAAAATAATAAACTGAAAATCTGAAGAGTTATGCTCTCAGGGTAGTAATGACTCAGAATTAAACCTGCCCCCTCCATCCTGCTCCAAATCTCAGGGAACCGTAGATAAGACTGACTTGGTGCTAAGAGAAGCAAAATCAAAATGCAACAAAGTTCCTGAGAAGTCAGAGCTACAGATCTGCCCTTTCACTGATTTGAGACCCAGGGATGTGTAAGCTGGTTGGGCAGAGAACTCCAAGCAGTGAATTTGGAATGATGGGGGCCCCTTCACCCCAGGCTTCCAAGAATCCCCACATAAAAGTTTTTGAAGCCAGTGATCACCACACATTTAAAGATGACGAAGAACACGTGAAAACAACAAGCCACGAGCAGACGTGTGGGCTTTGTGTCCTGGAATTGGGCACACTGTGGCAAACCCTGGCTGGTTGGTCCCATGCACTTGGCCCTACTGCATTCCTGAGTCCTTCATAGTCAGGCATGGCCAAATGACTGAAGTCTAGGCTAAAGAATGTAGGTGATAACAACTGTACAACTTCTGGGCCTCACCCATAAAAACCTCTATCTGAACCTCCATGCTCTTCTCTCATTTCTGGATGCCTGGCCTGGACCCAAACTCTAAGGGAATCTTAGAAACCATAGGTTGATGATGAGAAGGCACTAGAATGAAGGGACCTGGGTCCCCATTTCACCACCTGGAGGAAAGCTGCCCAATGGAGAAACACCTACAGTGCACTACTCCGTGGTTAGTGAATAAACCTGCATTAGTTTAAGCCATGAAATTTTAAGGTTTGTTTGATAAGCAGCTAGTGTTACTATAACTAATATAGACATGGGTTATAAAACAACTGAGCTTATTAGGTTTGAAGAAGTCAAAGGTAAGCTTGAAAATATCAGCACAGAACAGGAAGCTAAAGTGTTAACAAATGTTTAAAAGCACAAACAGAATATAACATACAAAAATCAAAAGATGGAAAATAGTGGAGAGATTAAAAGATGTGGAGAAAACAATGAGATCTCAGATGTATAGATCTCAGTTCCAGGAGGAGAGAAAGAGAAAGGAGGCGAGTGCTAGACAGAGAGAATTTGGATCAGGGAAAAGCACTTTGAAAGCGTTGTGGCTGAGAATTTGCCAGAACTGATGAAAAACACCAATCCAGATTCAAGACTCCCAGTGAATCCCAAGAAGAAAAAATTTAAAAATTCTCACCTATCCATGGTAGTAAAATTACAGAAAAACCAAAGACAATGGGAAACAACTTAAAAACATCCACTGAAAAGATAGGCTCCCTCCAAGAATAGCAGTTAGACTGACAGCGACCTCTTGGCTACAACAATGGAAGCCAGGGGATGGTGGAATGCACTCAGTGTATTTCAGTGTGTTGGAAGGAAACAGCCACTAACTTGGAATTTATGCTCAATATAAATATATTCAAGTATGACAATGAAAACATTTTTAGACAAACCAAAACACATACTTTTATCACCAGGCTCTCCTGTTACGCTTGTTAAAAATGAAGGTTTGGGACTTCCCTGGTGGCACAGTGGTTAAGAATCCACCTGCCAATGCAGGGGACACGGGTTCGATCCCTGGTCCAGGAAGATCCCACATGCTGTGGAGCAGCTAAGCCCGTGCACCACAACTACCGAGCCTGCACTTTAGAGCCTGCAAGCCACAACCACTGAGCCTACGTACCACAACTACTGAAGCCCATGCACCTAGAACCCATGCTCTGCAACAAGCCACCACAATGAGAAGCCCACACACCACAACGAAGAGTAGCCCCCGCTCACCACAACTAGAGAAAGCCCGCGTGCAGCAATGAAGACCCAATGCAGCCAAAAATAAACTTAAAAAAAAATGCAGCTTCAGGGGTCCCACTGTGGACCTCCTGCTTCAGAAACTCAGATAGAGGGCCCAGAAATCTAAGCACTGCCAAGCGATTTACATAGTCACACACTGGTGATTTTCCAGGGTATGGACTAAGGTAGGGCTTTGCAAGAGACTGTGCTGGAGACGTCAGGTACCCAGCCTGAAAGGTCTTGTGTGCCAGCCTGTTGACAATGCGGAGCCATGGTAGGGTCTAGGCAGGGGAGTGAGAATGACCAGGTTTAGACAGATTGCTTCAGCCAGAGAGGGTAAGATTAGAGGAAGGGAAGGCTGCTGGAAGGAGGCCCTTTGAGAAATGACTGCAGGAATCCACGACAGAGAGGCACTGGATGCAGCTTAGCGTTGTCACACGTGCAGGGTCCTTGTCCTATCCCAGTGCAGCTGACCCACTGGCAGTGGATGTGCAGGCCCAGGGCTCAGAGAAGTCTGACAGGAGTCCTAACCTGTCAGTGTGAGGGTTGTGTGTGAAGCCAGGGAACTGAATTAAATCACTCAGAGGAGGTGGGCAGAGCAGGAAGAGAAAAGGCTTATCCACACAACCTAAGGAACAGAAGTTAAGGGAGAGGAGGGACTAAAGGACGAAGCTAACACCTTCTTTTTGACTACCTTCTTTGTTTATGTCACAATGTCAGGCATTTTATTCACCATGTCTCAGTCAGTTCTCAACAGCTTGGGGAGGTCCATCCCCATTTTACAGACAAGGCCAGGCTGAGCGGAATTAAATGACCTGCCCAAGGACACAACAGCCTGTAAGTGGTGAAGCCAGGGTTTGACCAGGTAGGTCCGTCTGATGGGCGTTTGCCTTAGTGAAGGAGTGAGAAGACAGACCTGCTAGATCTGCACCAAGAAAGCAAATTCTGCCCGCGACAACACCAGCTGCTTTCCACAGGGCACAGGATCTCCCAGGAACAGGTCTCCTGCTGTCCATACACACCTCTCCCTGCAGGAAGTTTCTATGACACAGCAAAGGACATGGGCCTTTCCAGAGGCTGTGGGGTCTTCACCTCTCAGCCCAATCTAGTAAGAGGTTTTGCCAAATGCCTTTCCTGCAGCTATTGATATGATTGTGATTTTTCTGCTGCTGTGGGGTCTTCACCTCTCAGCCCAATCTAAAAACAGGATAGTAAGAGGTTTTGCCAAATGCCTTTCCTGCAGCTATTGATATGATTGTGATTTTTCTGCTTTAACCTGTTGATGTGATGGATCACTTTGATTTTCAAATGTTGAACCAGCCTTGCATACATGAAATAAACCCCACTTGATCTTGGTGTGTAATTCTTTTTATACATTGTTGGATGCAATCTGCTAATGCTTTTTTAAGGACTTCTGCATCTGTGATGAGAGATACTGGCTCCTAGTTTCCTTGACTATTTGTCTGGTTTTGGTATAGGGTAATGCTGGCCTCACAGAATGAGCTAGGAAGTATTCCCCTGCTCTATCTTCTGGAAAACTGTAGAGGGCTGGTATAATTTCTTCCTTAAATGTTTTGTAGAATTCACTAGTGAAACCATCTGGGCCTCATGCTGTTTTAGAAGGTTAATTACAGATTCAATTTCTTCAACAGATACAGGCCTACTCAAATCATCTATTTCTTATATCAGTTTGGCAGACTGTCTTTCAAAGAACTGGTCCATCTCACGTAGGTTATCAAATTTGTGGGCACAGAGTTGCTCCGTGTTCCTTTATTATCCTTTCAATTATCATGGGATCTGCAGTGATGTCCCCTTTTATTTCTGGCACTAGTAATTTGTGTCTTCTCTTTTTTTCTTAGCCTGGCTAGTGGACTATTGACTTTATTGATCTCTTCAAAAACCAGTTTTTGGTTTACTTGATTTCCTCTATTGATTTCCTATTTTCAATTTCATTGATTTCCTATTTTCAATTTCATTGATTTCTGCTCTAGTTTTTATTATTTCTTTTCTTGTGCTTACTTGGGGTTGCATGTGCTCTTTTTCTAGTTTCCTAAGGTGGAAGCTTAGTTTATTGATTTTAGATGTGTCTTCTTTTCTCATATACACATTCAATGCTATAAATATCCCTCTGAGCACCGCTTTTGCTGCATCCCACAAATTTTGGTAAGTTGTAATTTCATTTTCATTCAACTAAAAATATTTTTAAGTTTCTCTTGAGATTTCTTCTTTGACTGTGCTGGCTGCTTTAGAACACTGAGACACTTACCTCTGGGAGGCAAAGAGTAAAATCCCCATTTTACAGATGGGGTAACAGGTCAACCCAGGGTCACATGGCTGGGAAATGGCAGAGCTTGGACTGGTGTACCATCTGTTTGGTCCCCTGAGGACCAGCCCAGAGCTCAACTCCCCTGATGTTACCACTGGAGACTCTACGTGCCTGGTGAGTTGAAATGGTGAGCTCTGAACTGCTACAAGGTCAAGCTGATCCTGGGGGTTCAGAGACTGAGAACCTGGCTTGGTTAGACCTGGGGTCACTATCGTCAGGGGCCAGGGACCAAGGCCAGACACTCTCCAGCCTGAGCTGTTTGCTCTTTGACCTTGGGTGTCCCTGGGGCATGGTGGGATCCAAGCAGAGGAACCACCCCTCCATGCCAAGGAAGCACGTGGCCACTGTGCAGAGGGTCCCTCCCCAGATGTTTCTCCAAGCCCCCACCAGGCCAGGGGCCTACCCCTGGGCAGTCTTAGAACACTGTGCTGACCCAGTGGCACCGTCAAATCACATTTATTTTGAGTAGAAAATAAACCACTTCTTCAGCAATACATCAAAAGGTGGGGCTCTTTGAGCTTGCCGGGCTCACCTGGTCCTGGCTTCCCTGGAGGGTCCCTTGTGCAGCCAGGCCAGACTAGAGTCCTCAGGATGCCAGGGCCCAAGGAAGGTACGTGGTGCAGCAGCAGGGTCCTGGGGAGGCTGCCACTAGGCTGGTCAGTAGCAGTCGGCCTCGTTCTCCCCGAGGACACCCACGGCGGCCAGCACGTCCTGCAGGAGTGACTGGGGGCTCTTCTCCACGTGGTCGCTGCTCTCAGCCAGAGTGTCCCGAAGGCCCTCCAGGTCTACAGACCTCAGCACAGCTACGATGGCCCCGGGCTCCAGGTACCCCAGGGGCTGACCCTGCTCACCTGCCTGCCATCTCTGCAGGGTGGCCTCCACAGAGGCCACGCTGGGACTGTCCCCCGCCTCCTGCAGGCTGCCACAGGAAGCAGCCTTGGCCCTCAGGAACAGGAGAAGATCACAGGACTTCTGGGCCACAGGTCGGTCACAGTCAAACAAGGCACGGAAGGCAAACTCAAAGAGCTGCACACGGCAGAGCACCTGCAGGGCCTGGGCCAGCACGCCAGGTGGGGCTGTTTCGGGCAGGCCCACGGAATAGGGACAGCGGGAGCCGCGCTGACCCAGCAACTGCTCCAGGAAGACCAGTGCCAGCTCGAGGCCCTGGGCCCGCACCTCCCAGTCCAAGTCCCTGCTCGCCGCCTGGAGCACTCCGGCCACAAACCGCTCCGGGTCTTCAGCTACATCAGCACGGCCATCCCTCAGCCACTCAGTGCAGACTTGCATGGCGGCCCTCCGGGGGAAGCCCTCCGAGTCTGTGGAGAGGATGTGCAAGAGCTCCCCGAGCAGGCTCTCCTGGAGGGCGGGGCAGGAGGAGCAAGGAGGGACCAGGGAAGTCGAGTTCCTGCTCACAGGCCCGGGGTGCAGCAGGGAGGACCCCCATGAGGACCCCCTGCCATACTCGGCTTCCTGCAGGCGATGCGCCCTTCAGCCCCCCATCTGCCCACCGTCAAACGGGGGTGGCCGTGTCCAAGTGACAGGGCTTCCAGGAAGCGGAGCCGGAGATTCAGGGGACACGCCCGACCCCGAATGCCACCCCTGGGCGGCAGACCCACTCCACGCCGGCATCAGGACAGCCGCCAGGTGGGCGCGTGGCCACAGGACCCACTGCCTCCTACCTGCTGAGCCCCTGGGCGCTCAGGGCTGGCAGGAGTGGCACGCAGCCCCCAGCCAGACAGCTGCCCTGTGGCGGTCACTGCGCTCGCGCGGACGTAACTCTCAGGGTCTCGCAGAAGCTGCCTGGTGAGCTCGGGCACCTCTGAAGCAAGGAGCGCTTGTCTGAAGCCGGTCCGCCCTGGGGGTCCAAGCAGCCACAACCAGCTATGACCAAAAGCTGGGTCCACAGCCTCTCCTCCCTCCCGCAAAAGGCAACCTACATAGTCCGAGTTCCCAACTACCTGGGGACAACGGTGTGCCAAGGCCAGGCCGGCCCTCCTACAGGGACCCCCAGCCCCTGGCCCCACACCCTGCACTCACCTCCCCACTGTCTGGTCATTTGGGTCAGGAACTCGAGGCCTGAGTCCCTCACCTCCCAGCAGGGGCTGCAAAGGCGCTTCTGTAGCACAGGAAGCAGCTCTGGGGCAGGAGGAACGGTTCAGAGGGGCCCAGGCCTTGTCCGCCCTGCCTTCCCACCCAGCCCCCAGCCGCCTCCACCCCTGCTCCTCCCTAAGTTCACCCCTGGGAGGGGCTGGGATTACCTCTGAGGAACTGCTGGGTGTGGGGGTCCAGGTCGCAGCAGCCGGGGGTCTTGGATGAGCTCAGGAGCCACCTGAGTGTGGCCTGGAAGGCCTTCTTCAGAACCTGGAGCGGGAAGAGTGGGGCTGCAGGGCCAGGAGGGGTGAAGCTGGCCCGCCTGCCCCTGTCCACCTTCCAGTGCCCCCGCCCCCGCCCTGGGGTGTAAGATGGGGACGGGGACGGGGGGAGAGGGAACACTGGACTTCATTTTTACGAGGCAGAAGCCTCTGGAAGCGGCAGACTGGCATCCAAGACTAGAGAGAGAGAAGAGGAGGGGACAGCTCTTGTCAGGAAGCCCCACTACCGCGGAAATCAAACTTCTGCACCAAAACAGGAGGAACTACCCACAGCACCTTTTCCTGAAAGCCCTGGAATCTGCCAGGCCTATCATCCAATCTCCCCACTGCCTGCTCAGTACACATGCTAATCCTGCACCCCCAGAGCATGACTCAACCCTGGGGCTACAAGAACGGGGAGATTTGCAGGAAACCTCAATGACAGTTGGGACCCCAAGCGTAAGGCCCACCTGGTTCTAGTTTATATCTCTCATGGAGAATTCCCTGTAAGACTGGATCCTCTCCCTGCTTTCCACGGCCCGGCAACCCCTCACTCAATCTCCACCAACGACAGGCCCTGGGCTGAACCCTGTGCAGCTGCCTGCCCCTTGAAACTCAGTTTAAGAAGCAATTCTGGGGACTTCCCTGGTGGCACAGTGGTTAAGAATCCGCCTGCCAATGCAGGGGGCACAGGTTCCAGCCCTGGTCCAGAAGACCCCACATGCCGCGGAGCAACTAAGCCCGTGCGTCACAGCTATTGAGCCTGCGCTCTAGGGCCCGCGAGCCACAACTACTGAGCCTGTGAGCCACAACTGCTGAAGCCCGCTGCACCTAGAGCCCGTGCTCCGCAACAAGAGAAGCCACTACAACGAGAAGCCCGCGCACCGCAACGAAGAGTAGCCCCGGCTCGCCACAACTAGAGAAAGCCTGCGTGCAGCAACAGACAGCCAAAAATCTAAAATTAATTATTAAAAAAAAAAAAAAGAGGCAATTCTGGCCCCAGAGAGGCCTGCAGGGGTGCCCTGCCTCTGCCTTCCTCCCCCTCCCCTTCCCTCCACCCTGCACCCTGGGTGTGTACCATGGAGCTGGACTCAGGGCTCATGAGGTACTCCAGGAGGATGGAAAACACCTGCGTCACCAACTCTTGAGGGCCTGAGACAGACTGGATGGTCAGTAGCAGTCGGCCTCTGCCCAAGGCCGACTGTTGGATGGCTGAAGCACCCAACCTCCTACCCTGGGGCCTCCCCAGCCCACAAGTGTGACAACCCAAGGAAAACAGGGGACAGAACCCATCGGTCAGCTGAATCCCAGCCCCTGCCCCAGAGGAGACATGCAGAGGACAGCAGTCTTGGGACATCTCTGAGCAGCTGTGGGGCTCGCCCAACACCCGAGCTGTGCGAGAGAAAGCATTCTCACTTACCGGTCCCCTGAGACAGCGCCCCCAGGAAATCCAGGGCAGCTCGCTGGACCCGGCCACAGCCCACCAGGATCGCACAGAGGCGGCCGCCCACATCGGAGGTGGGGGCTGCTGAGCCACTGCAGAGCCGCAGTATTGTCACCACAGCCCCAAGCAGGGGCACCTGCGGCCAGGGCGAGGGGCGCTGGGGCTGGGGGAGGAAGGAGGGTCAAGGCAGGCCACAAGTCCCACCGCCAGTGTGGACCTGGGCCGGGCCGTACCTACCAGCGGCTGCAGCAGCCCCAGGTGGGCCAGAGCGCAGCATAGGAGACCCACACAGGCCGACTTGGAGGAGAGGAGCGTGTCCACCGTCATCGAGTCGCCTGCGGCCCCCTCCAGCAAGCCTGGGGGGCGACCAGAAACAGCTCCCGGTTAGCAGGCACCTCCTGTGTGGCCACCGCAGGCCTTGCCGCTGGTCACTGCCTCATACCAGAGACCAGGCCCGGAGGTTCCGAGCAGGTGGCTCGTCCAGGGTGGCGCCCAGCCAGCCGGAGCTGAGGTCTGAACCTGTCTGCAGGGCTCTCGAGCAGTCCCACTCTCCCTGCAGCCCATGCCTGGGCCGGTTTCCGCTGGTCAGAGGCCCATCTCTACGCTTGACATGGGGCTCCGAGGCACAGCTGGGGCCCCTTCTCTAATCCTCACCCCATCGTGCGGTTGAAGCAAGACAAGCCGCAGCGAGGAAACTCACTCTCCCATCACAGAACTGACCTTCTGGGAGGACGGGTGCCAAGCCCGTGTGCCCGCTCTGGGTCAGGAACCATCCACCACGTGGCCCAGGCCCCTGGTAACCACCACCAACTGCCAGGGTCAGCTGCTCTGGGGCCACTCCAGCTGATGCCCACAGGGGGCAATGCTGCCCTATGAACTCCCAGGCGGGGCCGGGAACAGGTGTGCCGTCTCCACACCTGGGACGGCAGCCCACACCGCAGCCCCCTTCACTCTTGGGTGGGGTGGCGGGCCAGGTACCCGCTACCCATCAGCCCGCCCTGGCCCCAAGGACACTCTCAGGACCCCAGGGTCCTGCCTTCCTGCACCCGCCCACCCTTCCCAAGCAGCCTACCTGGGGTTCCAGGGGCCTGAGCAGCAGCTTCCAGGACACAGGCCAGGGGCTGGAGGAGGATGCCGAAGGCCTGGGTCCTCAGTGCCTGTGGACTGAGGACAGAGGACACGGTGAGGGCTGCCCCCGCCCTCAGGCAAGCTGGCTACCCTCCTAACATCCCCAGCAAGTCTGGCAAAGGGCTCAGTGCTGGGGATCTGGACCCCCCCTTGAGAAACAACTTCCCTGTAAGCACTGTGGCCGGCGCGCACACCACTGGCACGGGACCCCAAGAGCTGCCAGAGAGCACCACCCCGGCCCCAGGAAGAGCCTGGGGAAGGCCTGGCTACACCCACTCCAATGGGCAGTGCCTGCTCAGGGCCAAAGGGATGGGATGCCCCACCTCCTGGAAGTACTCCCAGTGCTGAGATACACTTTCCTACGTTCTGGAACACGGTCTCGCCGATGTGCTTGGGCCCAGGGTGGTTGGGAGGCCAAGCTGGTACAGAGCTCTCCCTCCAAGCCAGCTGCCCAATCCTTCCCTCTCCCTTCGGACCACTCCCTCTCTCTAAACATCCGGAGACCCTGGAGCCCAGAGCCAGGCCTGCATCGTATCCCCAACGCCCTGTGCCCATTTTCACCCCAGACCTGGGCCAACAAGACCGGCTCTAGTCCGCCCGAAACCCTGGAATGACTTCTCTTCCTTCCCACCTCTCCGGACCCCACACACCCTTCCTGGTAGGGCGCACATCCCTCTCCCTCTGGGAATCTGTCCTGTCACTCCTGTCTACTGGGTCCCCCTCCACCGTCCCACAGCCCCTAGTACCGCCCCCCCAGTGGCATGCACGCAGGGAGGCCCAGGATCCACAAGATGAGGCCACGGGGAAGGTGGCAGAAGGCAGCTGAGCAGGTCCTGAGTATGAACCCAGCCCTGCTCTGAGCAGGGCTGCTCCAAGAGTCTCTCTTATCTTTGGGGAGCCTGTGAAAAAGCTATTCCACCACTAAAAAATGTAGAAGCCGGAGCCGGTGCCAACACCCTGGTGATAACCCATGGACTGCCCGGCCGCGCCCCGGCCAGCCGCCTCCGACTGATCTCTGGTTTCAGGAGCTCCCCTGAAGTTCCCTGACCTCTCTGCCTGCCTCACACAACACAAACCCCAATCCTTACCAGTCCTGCAGTTTCAGGATCCCCAAAGCCAGAGGCCCTGCCTGTGTGGGGCTCAAGTGGCTCAGAGTCTGGGCCAAAGTCTCCCACAGGCCACGGTCAGAACTCAGCACAGAAGAGCTGCGGAGGAGGAGCACAGGAAGAGAACGTCATTCCCCCACCCAGCCCACACCGCGCCCGGGGGGCCGCCGTGGCCTGGGCTGGGTGTGCCGGCTGAGACGGAAGGCCCTTCCCAGGTGTGTGGGCTTTCAGACCCCCTCTGGTGTCCCCTCCACTGGAGGCAGAGTTCTTGGGCAGCCAGGGAGATGTGGCCCGGGCGTGACGAATGCCCCAAGACTTCCCGAAGAAAACGAGCCCTACCTCCTGCCCACCCCACCAGCTGCGCCCCGGGGGCCTGACCGGGCCACGCTGAGGAGGAGATCCACGAGCGAGTGTGAGGCTGGGACAGGGTCTTTCTCGAGCAGGCGGGCCACGAGGGGGCTCAGCCGCACCCAAAGGCCTTGCGTCCAAAGGCCACGGCAGTGCCCGAACACGGTGGTCAGGACATTCAGGGCCTGTGTGACCTGCGGGGTGGCTGCAGAGCACAGGGAGTCTTCGATGTGACACACAATCTTCTGGGCACATGCTGGCCAGTCACGAGCCCGCGGACCGCGGCGGCCCTCGGCTGGGCCTCGCATCGCCAAGTCCAGGACGTGCACCAGGAGCTGCCCGGCTGCCGAGGCCACGAACAGGCTGGAATCTCCCTGCAGGGAGAAGATGGTGTCAACAGCACCTGGGGAGGGGGAGGGACAACGGGTGGGGAAAGAAACAGGGTTCAGCTGGAACAGAGTCCGCGGTGACAGCGGAGATGCTGAAACCGCTGAGCAGCTTTAGCCACTGGACTTCAGCACCTCACGGACAGAACTCAGAAACCACCCAACGCGGAGGCACTGTTAGAGGCCCAGCCTCCCCGCTACTCAGAGGCAAAGGAATCAGAACAGAGGGTTCACAGGGCGAGGGGCTTTAGAACCCTGGCCACTTTGGATTCTTCTCGTCAGTTTCAAAGCCACCCCAACTGCTGGGTCTCACCTACAAGCCACAGGACACCGTACACCCTTGAGGGGCCTCCAAGCCTTGGTTACCCCCCGAATGTTCCTCACCACAGCCCTACGATACCACAGCCGCTTGCACGTTCGAGGAAGAGACCCGGCAAGGTGCAGTCATTTCCCAGGAGTCGCACAGCATCAAGCACGGCAAGGGCAGAGGCGGAAGGCAGGGCAGACGGGGGGACTCACCACAGGCGGCAAGGAAGCGCAGGGCACTAGGATGCCGTGCCAAGGTGCGCAGGCCCTGGACCCAGCCGCTGCGCACGGTGGGGGCTGTCCAGGCCGCCCCTCCGAGGGGGCCCGCCTCCCCAAAGAGCGTGGGCAGCAGCTCCCCCTGCTGGGAAATGGAGAAGGGAGTGGGGACCTGAGCAAGTCCCGGGGCCGCACGGCGGGACGGCTTTCCCATCGGTCCCAGCCGGTCGAGGCACTTGTCTGGGGGGGCCGCCTCGTGAGCTGCCGACACAAAGAGCCTGTGAGAGGTGGCAGGTGGCCACCAGGGCCAGCCGATGGCAGCCACAGCACTGCCAACTCTGCCTTCCAGGGGAGAGAACTTCGGAAGGGAGAACTGGGCTTTACATAAAGGCTCATCAACCCTGTTGCAGTTCACTTCAGAAACCCTTCCCCCAGACAGCCCACCAACTGCAACGCCAAAGGTCCCCCCCTGACCGTGACGTGCTGCGCTCAAGCACCCCAAAGGTCTCCACGGCCTACTGGGCTCTTGTGCTTGGCACTCGGGGTGCTCCAGGGCACCTGCCCTCCTCCAGGTGTCCCCTACCCTGGATTCACCAGCACGCCCCGTGAGTCAGGCCTACCCCCCCACACTCCTGCTCAAACCCCTTACAACCCGGCTGCAAGACCACTGCCCCTAGGAAGCTGACCACGCCACCCCGTCAGCAGGCGGCGGCTAACTCCCCGCTCAACCGCCACCTGCTCATGGACATCCACGGGACAGTAACGCACTGTCCTGATCTGCTGCCACGTGCACAAGATTCTTGTTCAGTACAGGGTGCCAACACAATGAGTGGGAAACTCGGGGGCTGCCTCTTACAAACGGAGCCCCTCACGGGTGTAGCTACTAGCTCTGAGCCTTGTCTATCTTGACAAGAAAATGCCGGTCCCCACCCTCAAGTCATCTCAGACTCCAGGGTAAGGGACCACAGGGCCTCGGAGACACACTTCCAATCACTCGCGGATGACTCTAACGCCGCAATGGCCTCGAGGCCTCGAGGGGTCTGGCTGGAGGCGGCAGCTCACAGGGCAGGCCCTCTGTGGATCTCGCGTCACCGAAACGCCCCCCCCCCCCGAGCTACAGCCTCTCCCTGGGGGCAGCTCGCAGCCCTCTGTGGACCTCGCGTCCCCGAAACGCCCCCCCCCCCAGAGCTACAGCCTCTCCCTGGGGGCAGCTCGCAGCCAATGGGAAGGTACAAAGGCTCAGCCCCCTGCCTCAAGCAGTTTGTCCACATGTCCCCTGCCCAGACACCATCTACTGATGAGCATCTGGCTGCTGAAGGGCCCTTAGGGCTGCCAGACCCCCTGGGAGTCCGTGAAGGGCCAGGTGAAAAGGGAACAGGAGCCCAAGCCAGTGCCATGGGCCCAGGACAGAGAGCAACCTTCCACTGCGACTCAGAGCCCGAACCTGCCCGTGTCCCTCGTCCCCAGGTACAGGGGGCCAACCACCAGACTGAAGGGCAGTCAGTGGCCTTCTAAGCCTCTAAAGCCATGGTCCACCTTGGGAAGGAAGAGGAGGCCATGGAGAAGTAGAGACAGGCACTGAGAAGTGCTCAGGAATCCATGCAGCTGGGGAGGCCATGGGACTGGGGCTGCGGAGTCACCTTCGGAGAAGCAGACGGTGTAACAGGGCATTCGAACAGTGCGACTCCTCAGGGTCTAGGGCGAGCTCTGCCAGTTCTGTGGGCTCTTATATTGAGCCTTCACGGTCTCCTAATCCAGGAAAAAGATGAAGACTCCTAACCTGCTTGCTGGCCAGGGCGCCCAGGATAACATGAATGTGACTTTGTAAACTGAGGTGTTTTACCAACTGCAAAGCACCGGAGGTGTGGGTGGATTATCATACATGAAGTCATTTCCTAAAACACACTTCAGTGTAGAACATCCCGGGAAGCCTGTCCCGCAGCGAGCTGGTGTGGGCTGGGCCCCTAGAGCCTGCCCTGCTGAACAGAGAAGCGCCCAGGAAGGGCAGCGTCAGAGCAGAGAGCCAGCCCCAGCTCTGCCTTATTTTAAAATGTTCACCGTTCGCCCCAACATCATTCCTGGTGAGTTTTTCAAAGAAGAATTATACTCAGGAATAAAAACCTTGCGGTACACATCAAGACATGCGGGCAAAACAAGCTTCAGAGACTCAGGGGTCATGAGAGCCACCACTGCTTTGTGTACCTGCAGGAGAAGGTGGGTCACTCAGGTGGGAGGACCCAGGCTCACCTGAAGATACTGGAAGCAGTTTTCCTGGGCTGCAAATATCCCTGCGAGGCGGAGTGAGAAGGAGAGGATTCTGGAACTTAGGTCCTGGGATTTCAGCATGTGGAACAGCAGCTCTACCAGGCAGGGATTTTCCTGTAGTAACAGGAGACTGGACCCTGGAGACAGGCCCAGCCGGGAAGCATGTTACCAGAGGCACGGCACGTGCCTCCCTAAGGGACCATTCTTCTGGCAACCCCCAGACTCCCTTTCTCTCAGGCTATTAGACTTAGCAGTCCAACTGGGAGGAAATAGTTGCAACAACTGCCACGAAGGATCCATAACTTTAATTCAATGAGGGGGAACAATATAGAAAGCCAATACCTTAACAACAGGCAAAGAACTTGGACAGAATATACAAATGGCCAGCAAACCACGAAAGATGTTCTGCCTTGCTGATTATGAAAAAGAAACGCAAATTAAAGCAGAAGACAATTTTCACCTCTCCAATGGATACTTTTCTCTTAAACTGAGAACACAAAAGCAGGAAGCACAATGGAACAGGCATTCTTTTCCAGACGTGGCATCTAAAACGTCTATACGCAACTGCTCTGTCATTCCAAAGCACTGACGGGGGTGGGGGAGGGGAAGGGGAGGAAATCTGGGGCACCACTGGGAGGGCTTCCACTTCGAGGCCCTTGTGAAAGGACAATGAATGGCACAGTAAGGAGAAAAAACAGCGTGAAGGAGAGAGAAGCAAGAATCAAAGAAACCAAAAACATGTGGGCAAACCTAAAAAAGCAATGACTTTAAAAATTAAGTAACTTTTGAAGGAGTCTAAAACAAAACAGAATCAAAACACCAGACAACAAACCACGGAAGACTGGACTGAGCTGGAGCTAAAGTGCCCGAGGCTCTGTGTGTGGTTGCGTAGAAGACAGAGATTCTAACTGACTTTCAACTTTTAAAATCCAGTTTGCACATGAGAGTAACCCCTAAAAACGTAAGTGGAATGCTTCAAAACTTCACTTCAAAACCAGAAAGACTGAAAAAACAAAAGCTTTATTAATCCAATGGGGGGCAGAAAAGGAGGTAAAAGGCACAACGACAAGGCA
>NC_041227.1:79658081-79679723 GCF_002837175.3 Physeter macrocephalus
TGTTGGGCGAGAGGTGAGTAACCGTGCCGCTCCTGTCCCTGCACTGAGTCCGCCGAAGGGCCCTCTGGCCCTGGGCCTGCAGCCCTGACTTGGTGTGAGCCCCTCGGGCAGGCTCCGGCCCGGAGGAGCAGGTCCCTGAGGCGGGGGCAGAGCCCAGGCAGTGGGGGTCGCGATGCTGAGCAGGGTGCTGGGTGTCTGCTCCCGCCCCGGCCTTGCCACCTTTCCGCAGGGCCGGGTGCTGGTGCAGGCCCTGCAGCCCGGGGGGGTTGAGAGCGCGGCCCTCGGCCGGAGTGTCTCTCGCGGCGTCACCCACGTGGCCCAGCTGAGGACATTTGGCACTGGGGCCCTTGGTTCTGACCCCCTCATTTTTCAGAAGGGAAGATCGAGACCCACAGAGAGAAGGGGGTCTGCTTCATCACCCCCAGCTGGTGGCCAGCCCCTCGGCTCCATATTTACATGCATTCGCGCCATCTGCTTGGACACAGAAGGCCTGAGAACTGAGCAAAGCTCCCTGAGGTCAGACCCCGGCCGGGACCCCAGCCGGACCACTCGCTCCCGTCTCTGCCGGGGCTCCCCGCCCGTGGTCCTGGGCCCCAGTAGCCCAGGTGGTGGACGAGGTGGGCTCAGAGCCGGTGGATGTGGCCTGAGGGTCCGCCTGGGCGACCTTGACCTGGTGGACAAGGGCGCCTGACGCTCGTGGGAGCTGTGCAGAGGGCAGGGGGCCGAGGCCACGGGGTGCTGGGGCCCAGGCCTATGTACGTCCCGGGAATGGGTGACCCACCAGGCAGTGTCACGGTGGGCAGGTCCCCAGCGGAGGTGTCCCTGCCCTGAAGGTGCCTGGGTCCCGGCCAGGCCAGTAGGTTACTGAGGGTCCGCTCAGGGTCCGAGCGGAGGCCCCCCCTTTTCTTTTCCCACCGGGTGGGAGCTGGTCCGGGTGGGTGGGCGGGGCCTCAGTCTGTGGGAATGTGAGCCCAGCTCTGTAAACAGCTGGTGACTCACCGCCCAGCTATGCCCTGGCGTGCTGGGAGCGAGCTGGAATGATAGCGGCTCCTCCTCGCTGGAAGTGGAGAAGTTTCTCATGGCCTCCCAGCCGCCTGGCCCACCAGCCCTCCCGGTGGCTCCTCCAGCCCAGCGCCGACCCCTGCACTGGAGGGAGGGGCGGCCCGTGGGGCACCCTTGGTTCCCCGCAGATGCCAGGGGTCAAGCCACAGTCAGGAAGCAGCTCTTACTTCCCTACTAGGATTGGCCCAGGAGCGGCTGCGTGTCTGTCTCGAGCACACGTGTAGCTGCAGGGAGCACAGAGGGGCACGGCTGCCCCCGGAGGCCATACTGGCCCTGCTGCCGTCCTGCTGTCGCGCACCAGAGCCCGGGAGAGTGGCTCTGTTGCCGGGGGCAGCCAGGGGTCCACAGGCCTGGGTGCTGAGACCCTCTGGTGGTGAAGGGTGGCGGGCCGCGGAGGCAGGGTGGGTGGGTGGAGGGTCCAGGCAGTGCTACAGCGAGGGTCTCAGGGCTGCAGGGGAAGGCCGTCCACCCAGGTCTCCCTCACCTTGAGATGGAGGCTTTGCCGTGGCTCCATCTCTGGCCCCAAGACCCTCCTTGGGTGTTTCTCTGACGTTCTCTCTGCTCGGTTCACCTCGTCCGTCATTCGGAACTTGGGGGGCAGACCCCGACCCTGTAAGCTGGCGACACGGCGCACCAGCGAGTCGGGCCGGGTCCTCCCCACGCCTTCCCCAGCCGCAGGCACGAGGGGCCCGCTTGCTGCCCCACGACCTGCGCTGTCTGCTCGGCCTGCCCCAAGCCATTGTTGCTGTGGGCTTCTCTGTTTCCATGACGACCATGGGGGGTTGGCTACTTCCCAAGGTCGCCATGGCAACTATCAGAGGGGAATCATGCTTGGGATGCTTTGGCTGGCTTTTTCATGAATGATTAGAATGTGTGACACAATGCAGACACGAAAACGAGAAGGGCGGGGCGGGCGGCGGGGGCTGGCGGGCCGGCGCGGCAGAGACGGCTCCCGCCAGACGGTCAGTGAGCTCTGGAGGTGGAGGCTCCCACCTCCCCGGGTCGCAGGCTGGGTGGCAGGCTGGCTGGCGTACGGAGCCCCCGCCCACGCTCTGGGCCTCAGGTCATGGCTGTGGGGCAGCCTAGGTGAAGGTGGTGATGTCACAGCTGCAGTGCCCTTGGTGGAGGTAGGTCTGCTGGGGAGGGTGGGGCCTGGCCAGGGCGGGCACCGGGCTGCCCCCGCCTGTATTGGGGGTAAGCTCAGCAAGCCAGGGGCTCCCCCCCGGACCCCTCGGGGGGCCGGGGGGCCCAGAGTGATCGGGTCTTGCCAGGGCAGGGGCTGTCCCTGGGGCCAGTGGCGATTCTCGGGGGCTAGGTGTGGCCACTCGGGAGGGGGCTTTGCTGCTGTGCACTGGGACCCCTGAACGTGGCGTCCTGCCACAGGTGCAGACGTCTAGCTCAGGGCTGACGCTCGTGGCCCAGGCCCAGGGGGTGGGGGCAGCGTGGCACAGCCGTGTGGCCGCCAGGCCCCAGACACGGTGCATGCAGGCCACTCTGCGGGCCGCTGCTGGAGTTGGGGGTGTGGCCAGGTGTCCTCCCGGGCCCCCTGGGCAGCGGCTCAGGCCCACCAGGATGCCCCTGCTTTCAGGGTGCTGTGACTGGACAGCGCGGAGCGGGGAGCTGGGCCTCCTCGGGGCATCCCTGCGGGGGCCGTCCCTGCTTTGGGTCACCTGTGACCGACCGCAGCTTGCCCCGTGCCCGGCCAGGAACTCACCACCCTCGCTTCTGTGCTCTGTGATTTTCAGTTACCATTTCCACGCGGTTCTGTCCGGGTGACTGTACCCAGGTTATGACGACTAACCCCAGAGCGAACAAGGCGTTGAAGGTAAGGGGGTGGGATGCGCACGGGCCCCGAGGCCCCTCCCGGCCCCCGAAGCCCCCGTCCCAGGACCGCCCTAGAGCTGAGGAGGGAAGCCCGTCACCGGGGGTGGGGAGCGGCCGTGGGCTGGAGGAAGTACCTTCAGGAGAAGTGATGCCAGAGTCGGGGGCTGTGGCCGTGGGAGACGCCGGCTCTGGCGTCTGGGGGCGGAGGGGTGGGTGCCTACCGGCCAGGACGTGGGCAGGGTGGCGTCTGGTCCCGCAGAGCCCCTGGTGGGGTGCCCGTGAGCGGGTGCTGCAGCTCCGGGCCTGGCGCCGTGGGTCCGCGCCAGGTGCTGCCTCCCTGGGGCTGGCCGTTTCCCCGCTTAGGAGCAGAGCTGGGTCTGGCCGGAGTCGGCTCTCTGTGCATCTGTGGGCTGTGCGCTTCCAGGCGCCTCCTGGGGTCCCGCTGGGTCCACGTAGCCTTGTCCCACCGGCCCTGGCGGGACCTAACGGGCCTGCGGGGTGCCGAAGGAGGGGCTGCCGTCAGCCCCGCACCAGGCACTGGAGAGTCCCGCGGGCAGCACAGCCGGGCCGCGGCCTCGTGGGGTTTGGGCGAAGGCGGGCGACCAGCTCTCGGCCCCCCTCAGGGGACACCCTGCCCCGTACCGCATGCAGGATGCCGGGCGACCCGGCGGCGCCCGTCCCCGTTCCCGGGTGGAGGGCGGGCCGGCCTGGGGCGCAGAGGGGAAAGGAGCCGAGCCCTGGCGCTCGTGGCGTGTGTTCCAGTCCCCGCCCTGACCACACGCTGCGGCCCCACAGGTCAAGAAGGAGGCGGGCGAGAACGCCCCCGTGCTCAGCGACGATGAGCTGGTGTCCATGTCGGTGCGGGAGCTGAACCAGCACCTGCGCGGCCTCACCAAGGAGGAGGTGGTCCGCCTGAAGCAGCGGCGCCGCACGCTCAAGAACCGCGGCTACGCGGCCAGCTGCCGCATCAAGCGCGTGACGCAGAAGGAGGAGCTGGAGCGCCAGCGCGGGGAGCTGCAGCAGGAGGTGGAGAAGCTGGCCCGCGAGAACAGCAGCATGAGGCTCGAGCTGGACGCCCTGCGCTCCAAGTACGAGGCCCTGCAGGCCTTCGCGCGCACCGTGGCCCGCGGCCCCGTCACGCCCACCCGGGTGGCCGCCACCAGCGTCATCACCAGCGTCAAGTCCGCCGGCGTCTCCTCCACCTCCGTGCCCTTCTCGGCCGCCTCCTAGTGCCTGGCTGAGGGCCGGGGCCGCGGGCTGCTGGTCGGGGGTCCCGCGGGGAGCAGGCCGTTCACACCGGAGTCAAATCGCGGACCCGTGCCGGGCTCGGGCCGCGGCTGGCAAAGAGTAGGTTCCCGAGAGCCCGAGTGCCGCCTGCTCTGCACACGTGCGCGCCCGCGCGCCCCGCCTTCCCCTGGGCCCTGCCGCCTCGCTCCGGGCTGTTTCCAGGGCTCTGTCTTGCACTGGGGGAGTTGGGATGTGTGGAGGGCAGGTCCTTGGGAGGTTCCCGGCCCAGACGTCTTCCGCCCCTCCCACGAGCAGCGCGTCCGTCCCCTGCTCGGCCCCCCAGCCGGGGCAGGACCCCGTCACCGCCCTGACTGCCCCCGGGTGCCCCAGGAGGAACCGTGCCCCAAGGGGTCCGAACACCCCGGGATCCTGCTGCAGCCTCAGCCAGAGGCCTGTGCCCCGTGAGCGGGTGGAGGAAGGGCTGCACGTGCGTGAGAGCGTGTGCGAGCCTGTACACACCAGTGCTTGCAAGCATATGTGCACGTGTACCTGTCCTCCCGTCAGTGTGCCAGTAGTTCTGGGGGCCTTGGGGAGCGAGCGGCTTAATGGGGCTCGGGTGAGCCTTGGGCTTTCCCCCCTCTGTTGGGTGACCTCGGGCAGGTCCCCGTTGAGGAGAAGCAGCCGCCTGGCTGGGGAGGGGGAGGGGGGCCCTATGTTCCGTGTGGAACAGGTGTGAAGGTGGCGGCGGTGGCCTCAGGCGCGGGCCACGGAGCTGGGCAGTGGCGCCCGTGGTCCTGCCTGTGGGTCCTGCTGCCGGAGGAGCTGAGAGTAGGGAGAAGGTGGGGTTGGAGAAAGAGGCGTGTGGATGGTGGGGGGAGGTGATGGTGGGGGCGGCACTGGGCTGGAAAGGTGGCCAGGACCAGCTGCCGGGAGTGCTCGGACGGTCTGTCGGCAGAGGACGCGGGGACTCTGCAACCTTGGTGCTTAATCATCGCCTGGACCCTTCACCTGCTCTTCCTTTCTGGCACTCGGAGCCACTGATGACTGGGGGGCCTTTGCTGGGGTGTCCTTTCCCAGAGAGCCGCTGCGGGGCTTCCCGTGTGGCTAGGCAGGGGCCGCCCCTTCCTGCCCCACCTGGGAAGATGTCGGGGCCGAGGGGTGGGCGGCGAGCCCCGAGCGCCCCACAGGCCAGAAGCCCTGGGCTCCAGCTCGTGGTTTTCTCTTGGCTTGCCTCCCACCATTGAGTAAGCCCCCCAGCAAGCTGCAAAGCCCCCGCGCAGGGTGCCAGCCGTCCCGGGAGGAGTGGCGGAGGGGGGAGGGCCCCAAGGGCTACGGCCAGAAAGCGTCCCCCTGTCCTGGGAGAAGGTGCAGGGTCTGGGGCGTCTGGGTCCTGCCGGAGCCACGGCCGGTGTGTAAAGAAGCTGTTGATACCATAGCCATGGTAGGTAATCCACATTGGATATCAATAAGGACCATGGGGATATTTAAGAGAGAAAAGTATATATATATATAAAATTATATACACATTTTATCGTACAGATTTTCGTACTTTTTCTCCTATTTGATACTGTAAGCCTCTAGGGCAGAGCTGCCTGGGAATGGGACCGCCGCCCGCGCCTGGCTTCTCTGGTCGGCCGCCCGCCGCCCCGCGCCGCCCCGCGCTGCCCTTGGGCCGAGCCCGGCCCGGTGCCCCACGGGGCGGGCGGGCGGCCCGGGCTCTCCGAGCACCGGATCCCGCAGCCTCCGCTCCCCGGGACCAGGCCTGGGAGACCGGCGTGAGCCCTCCCCTCCTCAGAGCGCTGAAATTTCATTGTCACAGTTTTAATATATAGATGTTTTAATTTAAGAAAACAGGCACGGCCCCCTGGCTGGGGGGGCTGGTTTCCCGTCCCCCGTGCTTCCGGCTCGCTCGCCGTCCCGGGCGACAGGGCCCTGCCAAGGCCCCGCTCCTGTTTCCCGCACCTCTGGCCACTCAGCAGTTTCATTTCAATATTTATTTTTGTGCTGCTTTTATCATGATATAAATTATTGAAAAGAGACCCTATGTCGTGGCCCCTGTGGTGTGACGCGCGGCCCGCGCCCGCCCGTCCCCTCCCGGCCACACCTAATTTATTGCTGTACATCTCTGCCGTGACGCTTTTGTACCTTTCAATAAAGAGTTTTCTGGTTTCACGTTGTCCTGCTGCGCGGTTGGTGCTTTGGGCCAACCCACCCTCCTTCCCCGGCCCGGGGGGCTGTGGGCCGCTGCCTGCACTGCCCCCCGCACCCCAGCCCCCGTGGCTGTGGGCCCCCCCCCCCGGGGGCGGGGTCACCGTCGGATGCTGCTTGTGAGTGGGTCTCCAGGGCTGCGCGCAGAGGGCTCCCTTTCTGGGTGGTGGGTGGGGTTCCCGAGGCCCCTGCTGCCCTGATGAGGAGCCCCTGTCGGTGGGCGCGGCCCCCCTTCCCCGGGCAGCTCTCTTGGCTGGGGCTCTGCGGTGAGCTCGCAGAGGGTGGGAGAGGTGGGGTCTGCCTGGGGCTGGGGGGCAAAGCCAGTAAGCAGACTCCCCCGAAAGCCAGAGCCGGGGGCCCGGCCAACCTGGGCCTGCTGGCGGGGGAGCGGGCCCCCTGTCCTCGGGCTGCTGCCCCCTCCTTACCCCACTGACCTTGGAAGGTCAGGCGGGTCAGCACTTGGCCTTGGCCTCTGAAGGAGGGTCAGCCTTGCAAGGAGAACTGCTGCTCGCCGGGGTTTCTGAACGCTGGCAGGCCTCCCGCCCCACCTCTGCCGGGCTGACCAGGGTGGCACCTCGTAACCAAGGGACTGTGCTTCAGCGCCAGCCGCTGGGCTTGAGCCCCACCCCCAGCTTCCGCGTGGCCTCCGCTGGCTCCTTCCCCCCCAGTCCCCGAGCTCCCTTCTGTGGAATCCGGTCTGGGGACGGACGCGCTCGGCACGGTGTGCTCGCTGTCTGCCCCAAGCTGAGCAGACCCCCGCAGCAGCCCTGGGAGAGACCGCACCCCGGCCTGCTGCTCCCGGGAGCCCCCTGGGTGTGTCCCTGAGACCAGAGCTGGCAGCAGCCTCTGGGTGCAGGCTGGGGAGGCACAGACCCCGCCTGGCGCTGGGCTCCAGGGAGGTTGTTAAAGGGTTCCTGCCCCCAGGCCGCCCAGCCACTCTGGGGGCCGCCACCCTGCGGCGTGGGCCGCTGGGGCCCTTTCACAGGTGAGAACACCGAGGCCAGAGCATGTGGGTGAGACAACCGGCCTCCGTGGCCACCCCTGGCCCCCGCAGTGCGGCCTGGAATCGGAAGCCGGGTTTTCGTCGGAGACGGAGAGGTGGCCCGCGGTGCCCTCCTCGGCGCATCCACGCTTCCCTGTCAGCGGGGCCAGGCCCGTGAGGCCGGCAGCCCCTCTGACCTGCCCTGAGGTTCTGTCTCACCTGCAGGTGTGTCGTCCTCACCTCTTGACTTTGTTATGTCAGAAGAGCCTGGCCACGGGCAGAGGGGCCCGTGGGGCTGGGACCAGCGGGCAAGCAGCTCCGTGACCTCCGGCGAGTGGCTTAACTTCCCCGGGCCTCAGCCACCCGCCTGGGGCCGTCGTGAGGACTGCGTGTGTGGGACACTGCTGGCCCGGTCCTTGGCACACGGCGGGTGCTCCCAGAGCGCCAAGCCCGCCTCAGAGCACCCCAGGACCGCACGCTGTGTCGGGGTCTCTGGCCCACATGCCCTCTGGGTCCACAGCCTTGGGCAACTCCGGCCCCAAAGCAGGGCCCCTCCAGACGAGGGCCTCGGGGCAGCACTGCCTCCCCGGGCTCACCGCAGGGCCTCTGCCCTGCAGCCTCCAGAAAACCTCCCTCCTGGGCCAGCGGGTCTCTGGGGGCCCCGTGGCCGCTCGCAAACCAGCTGACAGACGTGGGGGCCCGAGCTGGGCCTGCCAGCAGCAGTGGGCGTGCTCAGGCAGATGGGGGGCCTCCCAGCTGGCGGCAGAGAGGAGGCTGGCCTATCTTATCAGGCAGCCGGGCTGGGCCCGGGAGAAGCCGCTGGCCTTGAGTCCCGTGCCCCAGGCCCAGGGAACAAGGGGACAGGGGTGACCCCACTCTGCCCTGGAAACCATAGGCTGGTTCCTGCCCCGCTGAGTCCGAGACCCTCAGCGCCTTTCCCTCTCTCCCTGGGTGACATGGGAGGCTGCAGCCGGGAGGCGTGGGAGGTCGTGGCTGGGTGGCGCCCGGGCCTTCCTGCCGCAGCGCTACCAGCTCCGCACGCCTGCCCGCGGGCGCACCACCCGGCACCTTTCCCCGGCTCCCGCCCCACCCTACCGAGCGCCCCAGACACACCGGACGGACCAAGGCTCACAACCCGCTGCCGTCCCCTCCCCATGCGGGGCCCCCCCCCGGCGACGTCCAGGGCCCACCCACACTCCCCCTGTCCTGTTCCGCCTCCTGGGTCCCAGGCTCCCGGGCACCAGCCCCCTCCTCGGGCGGGGCTGGCACGGGGCCTTGAACTGGGGAAGCCAAGGCTCCGGACCGCACAGCCGTGCGCACGGCGGGTCAGGCCATCTCGGCTCTAGTCCGAGCTCGTTGCATGCCTGCTCTGAGCTGCTACTGTGGCCCGCGGCCCCAGAGTGGACGGGGACCCTCCCCGCTGCACCCAGACTTCGCACGATGGGTCTCATCTGTCCACCTCACTGTGGTCCATTCGTTAGAGCACTGACCCTGCAGGAACACAAGCCACTAGAGTCACCAGAAATCCCAGGCTGTTTACGCATAAATAAGTGCTGTTCACCAAGAAGCCGGAGCCCTCCACCGGTGGCCCCAGCCCCTCCCAGACTCCCAGCAGCCACACCAGCCCTTCCTCCAGGGGCCACCCCGCCTCCTGCCCACAAGGCCCGCAGCTCCGGGCTGCCCAGCCCCGCCCGGGAGCTGTCCATCCAGGGAGGCCACCTGAGCCGACGGCCAGGTGAGCCCGGCAGGAACCCGGGCTTGTCAGGTAGGCTCAGGTGCCCTCTTCTGAGGCCAAGGGCCCAGCAGGTGATGGTGAGGCCCCGGGGCGCCTGGCAGGGCTACCGAGCGACCCGCTCCACCGGCCAGAGGTGGGACGGGCAGAGTGGGCTCCACGGGCCTGGCAGGAGGGGCCCACGAGAGCCTGACCTTTGGCAAGAGGGTCGCTGGGTGAGGGGCCCTGTCCTTCCCCGGCGGCCAGGCGGCCGCTGACCCCGGGGCCCCCTACAGCTCCTCCGTGGGGATCAGCGTCCTCTTCTCCGTGTTGCGGCTCTTTCTGCCCCTGCCGGAGCCACCGTCCGTGCCAGGGTGGGTGCTGGGCGAGGGGTCCCTGCCCGGGCCAGGTCCCGGGGCCTCGTGTGTGGCCTGCTGCGTGTACTGCTGGTAGGTGGGCGAGAAGTTGTGGATGGCGTCCTGCACGATGTCCTGCGGGCTCACGGTCTCCTTGAGGCCGCTGGAGATGCTCTGCATGGGCGCCGGGGGGGCTGGCGACAGGCAGCGGGTGGGCTGGCGCGCTCCCTGTGCCCCATCATCTCCCCCCGTGCACCCAGACCCCGGGCCCTGACCCTGCTCCCCACCAGCCTCGGGGCTGCCCGGGACCGGGGCTCCTGCATCTCCAGGCCCTGGCTTCGGCCAGCAGAGGGTGACTCCTAGGACCCCAGAATCCCAGCCCAACTTCTCCACCCCAGCCCAACACTGGGGCTGTCCCAGCCCAGACCCCCTGCCAGGGGTGGCAAAGGGAGACCGCCGTGAGCTGGCCCCCATCTTCTCTCCGCCCTGGTGTGAACCCTTCACACCCTCGGCCACTCCAGGCTGACCGGCCCAGGCTCAGGCCACCCCTACCCAAACGGGCCATTCTTTAGGGACACCAGCACCAACCAGCCCTTGGCCTCTCCGGTCAGGCTGGTCCAGGAACCTGGGTACGGTTGCTGGGGCCCCCGGGCTCAGGCGCTGCGCCAACCCCCTATCACCGAGGGACACTGGGGGGCCCAAACATCAGGTCCAGCCCATCTCACTCAGAGTTCAGCCCGCCTGCCCGCCGGCCTGCCTGGTCTCTTCCCCTGGACCACGTGCAGGTGAGGCACCTGTCTGGAGCTTGGGTCCTCCGTGGGGCCCTCTCCCTGCCCGTCAAGTTGACATTCCAGGGCCCGTGGGCAAGACGGGGGACAGAGACATGGTGCTGGGGGGCCCAGGGAGGGCGGGGCTGGTCAGGCCCACCTCAGGCGCACCCTGTGATGGTCCAGGTGCACCACAGCCACCTTCCCCACCCCCGCCCGGGGCTGGCGGGGCCCGAATACCTGGCAAGTGCTCTTTCTTCTCCGAGTACACCTGGCAGGTGAAGGCGTAGCGCAGGGCGACGGAGGCAAAGAGCATCTCGATGCAGATGATGAAGTTCTGGTAGCCGGCGGCCACCGTGCCGGCCCCCACCCTGCTCCCATCGATGACCTGGGCCTCAGGGATGACCCCACACCTCTCCAGGATGGCCAGCAGCACCCCTGGGGGATGGTGATGGCCACTCAGGTGCCTGCCCCAGACAGGAGGCTGGACTGAAGCCAACCCCAGCCAAGAGTCCCCCTGAGGCCGGCCTCATGGGCTTGGCGGGGGTCTGCAGGGTCTGAGGTCCAGAGGGGATGGGAGCCTCCAAAGCCAGGGCCTTGGCACAGGGGACATCCAAGAACTCCCCGAGCGCTTGTCCTGACCTCTCCCTGGCCCCACCCCTCACCGTCCCCTGAGAAGTGGGGGTCTGGCGGTGCCCAGAGCCTGGCCCAGGGCCTGCTGCGGGCATGGCTCCACCGCCCCCCGCATGGCCCCTCCCCCACACATCGGGCCAGACCTGCCGGGTGGGGAGCCCACCATCTCCCCCGTGCCAGGGGCTTGATGGTCTCCCGCTGAGAGGGCCGCTTGCTGACCCGGGTACAGCTGGGGCATCTCTCTGGGCTCCAGCCCCTGCCTCAGGAGCCCCACTCACCCTGCCAGAAAGAGAGGAAGATGACGGCCTTGATGGTGAGGAACTTGAGGACAGGATCAAAGGGCCGCAGGAGCTCCCTGGTGGCGAAGTAGAAAAGGAACAGGGCGTAGAGGGCCAGGCTCACGGAGGCGTTGTAGATGAGGGTGACGTAGAGGTAACCGCTGTGGATGCTGGGGGCCAGAGCCGGGTCCGGTGGTGAGGGTGGGCCCGCGCCCCCGTGCCCCCGTGCCCTCCTCACCCTGCCAGCTGTGCCATTGGCCTGGGCCCCCAGCCTGGGCCCTGGCAGTGGTTCAGACCCGGACCCTCCCTCCAGGGCCTGCAGATGGCACCCTAGGGGAACGGCAGAGGAGCTGGTTGCAGGGCGTCGTCTCTAGATCCTGCCCCTTTCCAGGCAGAAGCCCTGCTGCCTCTCCCCTCTCTACCCTCCCAGGCACGGGAACGACCCCCTACGTCGTGGACCCACAGTCGTGCGTGAGGGGTTCGTGCGCATGTCTACGGTGTGAGCATGTGCACGTGCTCATTGTGCGTCCCCATGTGAGAGCGCGTGTGTCTGCACATGCGCATGTGCGTGTGAGGATGAGTGCGCGGGTGCACACGGGAGCATGCGTGCGCCTGCGCACACGTCAGCCTGCGCGCGCACACGTCTGCCTGCGCGCGCACACGTCAGCCTGCGCGCGCACACGTCAGCCTGCGCGCGCACACGTCAGCCTGCGCGCGCATGCGCGTGAGGAGTTCGTGTGGACCCAGGGCAGGGGCACGGGCCATCGCAGAGCTTGGCTCTCTGGGCCCGAGGGCCCTTAAATCCACGCTCGCCCTCCAGTGGCCCTGCTGTGGGGTAGCGCTGGGGAAGGAGCCCATCGCTGCCTGGGCCGCGAAGCCCTGGAGTCCCCAGGGCACATGTGTGACAAGGGTGTGTTTGCCATGGCCTTGCCTCCCGCCCTTTCCCAGGAGGAGGAGGGGGAGGAGATTTGGCCCCTGCTGAGCCCTGCCTACCTCCCCTGTGGCCCCCAGGCCGGCCCGCCCACCCCCTCCCTGCCCGCACGCCAGCCTGGCCTCACTTGAAGTCCCCATCGTGGTATTTGCCGAACGCCTGCAGGACGATGGTGACCAAGGCCATGATGGGCTTCACAATGCAGAACTGCAACGTGGCCTGGGGGTGGGGGAGGAGAGTGAGGGGAAGGGGGAGGGGCCGAGGGACCCCCCCCCGCCGCCCCGTACGCTGGGCGCTGAGGGGCGGTCAGGGGGTGGCTGGGAAGGGCCGGGCACTCACCTGCTTGCAGAAGCGCAGAAACCCGATGGAGTAGGACATGCCCCGAAGGCAGCAGGTGCCATAGAAGCAGCTGGGCCTGGGGTGAGGGAGTCCCTGAGGTGTGTCTTGGAGGACACACCCCCAGACTGGCCTGGCTGCCCACCCTGGGCGTAGGGGTGCCCGGCGGGCTCTGGGGAGACGCTCACCGGATGGGTTTTCCCCGAATCTCAGCCATGATGGCACTCTCGCCCCCCAGGTACTGGAAACAGAGGCTCAGGAAGCTGTAAATGACAAAGGCTGCAGAGCAGGGGTGTCGGCAGTAAGCCTGGGCGGTCCACGAGGACACCCGGCCTGCATGAAGTCTCCCTGACCGTCAGAGCTCCTTGGCGCCCATTTCCCGGAAGACAGCTGGGGTTCAGCTCACGCAGCAGGACCCACTCCTCACGGGGGCTCCCGGCCGGATTCTGGGACCACATGCCATCCCTGGTGGGGGTGGGGCCTGCAGCAGTCACGGCAGCTCTGACGCCCCCCACCCCATCTAGGGCCCGTTCCCCCCGCCAGGCTCTGGGCAGGCCCAGCTGCAGTCTTGCCCCCAGCTTGGGAGCCTGGGAGTCTCGTATCGTTAGCACCACTAATCCCAACTGGCCTGCAGGGACCTGGCTAAGCCAGACTCAGGTCTGGAGGGTGGGGTGCCCTGGGGCAGGCGGGGGGAGTGCAGGCGCTTGGGAGCCCCTCACTCGGCTCTCCCTGCCAGCCCAGCTTGGGGCCGCTCTGGGCCCCCGGGGAGCTAGCTGTGCTCACCTTCGTAGCAATCCCGCACGGAGTCAAAGTAGACGTAGTGCTGGTGGCCCCCCAGGAGGAGGAGGCTGAGCCAGGAGTCGAAGGCGTAGATGGGGACGATGAAAAGCAGGCGGATGATGTAGCGCTGCTCGTTGGGGACGGTGTAGGAGCGCAGGTGCAGGTAGATCTGGGCGGGCGGAGCAAGGCAGGCCTGGGGGACATGGCCCACCCGCCACCCAAGCCGGAGGAAGCAGAGGGAACCTCCCTGGGCCCTGCCTTTAGCGGACAGTCTGCGCTGGGAACATGCATTCACTCGCGTGCCCCTTCATCCATTCAACGAGAATTTCCCCAGGGGCAAGGGGATGGGTGGCAGTCACGGCCCCCCCCGTGGGCACGACTGGTCTGGAGAGCAGTTTGGCATTTTGACACGGAGGCACTACAAGGGCTGATACTTTTTGACCCTTTCTAGGGATTTATCCCATGGAACAGATTTATTCAGAAACAAAAGTAGGATTTGGGTTCAAGGACGTTCGTCGTGGGGGCACACACGAGACTGAGCACGGCAGTGGGGCCCGTGACCGAGATGCAGCCGCGCAGAGGGCTACCCTACGGCCCCGAATCGCCAACGTGGGGAGACGCTCCGACAGAGCGCAACCGGTCACATCAGGATGACAAACCGGCCGGGACCCAGGTGTGTGAAAAAGCAGGATAAAAATGAAGGGAAAGACAGCCCTGGACAAAAAGGAAAGATGGGTGGTTCTCATGTTCGTCTGTATACCTTCCTAGATCGTCCCCATTTTCTACGGGGACAGAAAAAAACAGTGACGGTTTTTGGAAGGAAGAGGGCCCGGGGAGCCAGGCAAACAGGTAGCTGGCTGTAGTCCCAAGCAACTCTGGGAGGCTTCCCGGAAGAGGTGCCATGAGAGGAGGTGGAGAGAGGGCAGGCAGAGGGCAGGCTGTGTGCAGAGACCCAGCTTCTTAGGGCCCAGCACGGGGAGTGGCGGGTGCAGCCTGGCGTCAGAGTCAGGCTCCTTATCAGCCACTCCCTCCCCAGCTGGTGTGGCAGGAGGGCACGGCCTGACCAGCTATCAGGAGATGGGCTTCTGCTCCTGGGCTGGCACTGCCTGGCTGGGGGCCTTGGCAAGCCGCTGTTCTCTCTGTCCTTGGTTCCCCGTCTTTAAAGTGAGGGTCCAGTTTCTCTGTCCCATTGGGCTCTGAATGGGTGGGGAGGGTGGGACTCCTCCGTGGGAGTGCGGGTGGGGGCGGGGAGGAGGGTGCGGCCTGGGAAGTGCCACCCACGGGGTCTCCAACAGCCCTGTCCAGGCCGTGGGGCCCCAGGACGCTGGGCTCCAAACACACGTGCCCAGCTGGCACCCAGAATTACAAAAGGTCAGGGCAGGAGACAGAGGACAAATCCTACGCCCAGACTGTGGCTGGAACTGGCCTGGAACCAGGGTGTTGGGTGCCCGTCCCCCTTGCTGCTCCTTGTCCCACAAATCACAGCCAACACCAGACCTAAAGCCATCTGCCACCAGGGAGGAAGGCGTGGCTTCCCTGCAGATGCAAATGCACCACTCCCTTGTCTGGTCTACCTGTCCAGATGCTCCAGGGCAGCTTGGTAAGACTCAGGGCAAATGCTGCCTCCTCCAGGAAGGCCTCCCGGATGGCCCCAACAGGAAGGGACCTCCTCTTCCTGCCGCTCTCAGCTGCACCTGGCCCACTAATACATTTGCCGTGTCCCCCTTATATTCTGGTTATTTGAGGCCACACCTGGACATACGCCACACAGCAGGCAGCTCTCACTGAGAGGGTACCGCCCTGCCTCGGAGGCCTCTGGTCACCTGCTTCCCTGCCAGCCAGTCTCCTGACCGCCCCCTGCCCCTGGCTCACCCCTCCAACCCAGTCCCTACGACAATGCCAGCCAAGTCATGCCAGCAGCTCTGCTCTCAGCTCCCCCCAGCGACAGCCTCCCCTGGCTCCCCAGCACCCCCGGGCTGAAGGCCAAACTCCCACATGATGTCGGAGGCCCCTCCTACGGGTCCCGGGTGCCTCCAGCCCCAGCAGCCCTCTCCCTCCCAGCCCTGCTCGTGTCTCTCTGGCGCAGTCCTGGGCTCACGAGACCCTCCGCCGCCTGAGAGGCTCGGGACCCCACTGCCCAGCCCCGAGCTCGGGCACTACCTCCCGTCACCCGCTCCCTGGCTCTTGCTGCCAGGCCTGGCGCCGCTGCACGGGGGCGCTGCCTGTCTCCCCAGCTCTGGGCCCCTCCAGCCAAGCTCTGATTCTTCTTCCGCTGCCGGAGCCTGGTCTCACCCCTTACGGAGCCACGTCCCAGCCTCACCAGCCTTCCCGGGGATGCTGCGCCTCTGGAGGGGAAGGCCCTTCCTGCCCGCGGCTACGTGAGTCTGGGAAAGACCCCGGCCTCTCCCAGGTTCAGTCTTCTCATCCGTGAAAGGGGACCGTCCTGCCGAGCTCAGTGAACGGGCTGAGGGGCCGACGAAACGTCCCGGGGGAAGCCCACCTTCGGGCCCAGATCTCTCCCTCCCCTGCCCCGTCCCCTGGCCCGATGCTGCCTCCGCGAGCCCCTGGGCGCTGCTCCTCTGGCCCGAAGGCCTCCAAGGTCTGCACCCGGGCCATGGCTCGTGGACCCACAGCCCCAGTAGGACTGGCCAGGGCCCGGCTGGGCTGTGGCTCGCGGAGAGTGGGCCCCGCGGGAGCGCGCGGGGGAGGGCTCACCTGGTGGCCAGCGAGCAGCAGCGCGGTCCACGCGAAGACGCCCGAGATGCCGCGGGCCAGCGCCGCGGTGAGGAAGAGCTGCGAGGGGCCCTGGGAGCTGTTCCCCACACGGTCCACCTGCAGCCCGGTTGCCCACGCCAGGGGGGCTCCCGGGAGCCCTGAGGCATTAGTCATCTGCAGAGGCGAGGGAGGGCGCAGACGGGGGAGGAGCGAGGGCAAAGGTGCGCCCAGATGCTGGAAGCAGCCCCAGTGCCTGTGGGGGAGAGAGTGGGGCAGGGACGGGGAGGCTGTGCTGAGGGGGCACGCTGGGCTTCGGCCACCGTCCCTCCCGTGGCAGCTCCAGTCCGATCCTCCTGCCCTCTTGCCTGGGCTCTGGGCAGCCCTCTGTGTGCAGGGACCAGGTCCAAGGCCCGGGCCTGGGCGCCCTCTTCCCTGGGGTCAGCCACCTGGGTGCAGACACCAGCTGCCTGACTGTGTCCTGGGGCGATCGGTCCCCACCTCTGGTGTCCCGGGCTTGCGGGGAGCCTGCTTTTCAGGGGCCAAAGACATCTGAGAAAGTCGGGGAGCCCCTGGTGCCCTGCCTACCAGGGGTGGAGTCCAGGAAGCAGGCCAGACTGGCACAGCCTGCAGCAGCAGACGGGGTGGAGAGGCGCCCTGCACCCACCGGGCCTGCCTGGCCGTCTGGCGCCCAGCTTGGCCAGGGCCTCTGGCCACCCCAGCCCGCTTGCTAGCCCTGGGTGCTCTGTTCTTCAGCTGCTCGTAACCCGCTGGGGTGCCGGGCGCCTCCCCCCTCCGTCCAGACCTGGTCACAGGGTCCGGCACCTACCTCTCAGGCAGGAAGCTCCTGGGCCAGTCCTGGGAGGCCCAGCCTCCAGGAAAGCCTGGCTGGTCATTTGTGTGGCCACATGGCCCCCACGGGCGGCCCCAGCGGGGGTGGGACCAGGCTACCTTCTGGAGGCTGGACCGGGCCTGGGGACAGGTGGCCAGCAGGCCAGCACTCAACTCCCGGGTGGCCCACCGGAGCGTCCGGCTGCAGGGAGGCGCCCAGGCGGAGGGGAGGAGCGGAGGGCTGGTCCCTCCCCCTTTGACACCCTATCCCTCCCCCGGCTGTTTGCTGGAGGCAGCTGGCTCCCAGGGACCTGCCTGCCGCCAGGTGCCCTCACCTGCCTGTGCCAGAAGGCCAGGCAGCTGCTGCCCGGGCCTGAGATGGGGGAGGGGTCTGCGGTGGGCCAGGGTGGGCTGTGTGCGTCATGGGTACGGGCTTCCAGTGGGGTGATGAAAGTTCCGGAAGGAGATAGAGGCGGCAGTTGCACGACATTGAGGGTGCATTAAATGCCACTTCAAAATGGGTAAATTTATTATGAGAATTTCACCTTGGTTAAAACGGCCCCCGGTCCCAAGAGGTGCATTGGAAACATTTCGTTTTTTTCTGCCAGGGGCTGGGGGGAGGGGAGGAGGGGGTGTGGGTGAGTCACAGCCAGGCCACTGGGCCTGACCTGTGGTCAGCCCTGGGCCAGTGGGAAGGGCTCACCCCCTGGGCTCCTGGCGGCGCCAGCAGGGTGGGGGGCCTCAGCCGTCTGCCACCCTGGGTGCGGGGACTGTGCCCTCGTGGTCCCGTCCTTGGTGCTGCCCGACCCTCCCCGCGGCCCTGGATCGTGGGCTCAAGGGGTGGGAGTCGGGGGCTCCCACGTGTCCAGGGTCCAGGAGGGTCCGGGGGGAGGCTGCCAGCCCCTCGGCCGCACGGTGCCGTTCCCCCACCCCTCCGCCCACACCGCCCCCGTGGGGAGTCCCCCAGACACGCCCTGAGGCCTCAGGGAGAGCCCCCCGGACCTGGCCCGACTCCCCTCCCGACCTCCTCCGGTGCCGCCTCTCCTCCTGCCGTCTCGGATGTCATCTCTCCTCTTTCTCTTCACCTCTTTAACTTCCGCAGGCGCGTCGGGAACCCCGCGCCTTGCCCAGCCCGTGGCTGGGGCACCGGTGTCCCGCGTGGGCTCCCGCTCGGCCCAGCAGGGGTGGCCGGTGTGGTCTGGCCCTTTCCAGCCGACATGAGTTCCTGCGAGCCACGCGCCCGCCCCGAGCCCCGCCTGCCCACGGCGCCCGGACCTGCGGCGCGGTCCGCTCGGCTGCATTTTATAAACCTGGGGCTCCCCTTCCTTCTCTGGCTTCCCGACCAGGTCGCTCCAGAGGCGGCCCCGGCACGCAGCCCTTCGCCTGACCCTGCTCTGCGGCCACCTGGGCTCGCCCCTTCACCTCGCCGGGCCTCTGCTTCCTCGTCAGCAAAGGTGCGTTTAGGGTCCGCCAGCCCCTGCCTGGGGTACGGCACGCAGGTCCCCGCAATCCCTGGGGAGCTGGGACAGCACCCCCTTGTCTTCGCCCAGCCCTAGACCCCAGTGCCCGAGGGTCGGCAGGGGCCCGGGGCGGGTAGGGTGCGCTTCGCCGGCTTAGAGGGCGCGACTGACACGGGGACCGGGTCTGGGGGAGCGAGGGCCTCAGCACCCCGGTCCTTGGGGGGCCGCGGAGAGGCTGACCCTGCGGCCACCCACGGGGCTCTCTGGCCGCACGAGGCGCCACCCCTGGCGGCTGCTCTCAGGGCCGGCACCCACCCGGGAGAGGCGGCCTGGCCGGCCGGGCCTGACCTCCCTGCCCGGGGCTGGACGCCGACCAAGCCTCTCGCAGGACAGACCTGCCCACCCAGGCGCGGGCGGCCGGCGCCTCTGGCCGCTGTTTACCGTGACCAGGTGACTGGGCCCCGGGCAGCTCTCGGCTCAGCGGTGGGGTGGCCGAGGAGCCTCGGGCCACTCACAGACCTCAGCGCCCCCCTCCCGACACCTGCCCTTCACCCCAGGGACCTGATGGCCTCAGCGTGGCACCGAACCTCCTTCCAGGCTCCCCTGCTGGGCCAGCCCCCCTCTGGGCCGGCCCGCCATTTCCGGTGGCACACGGCTCTCTCCCATGGGGTCAGGCTCTGCCCTCCCGCCTTCCCTGATCCAGGCCCTTCCAGCTCTGAGCTGCCCGCTCTGGGCTGGCAGAGACGGGGCTGGAGGACAGGGTGGTGGGAGGCGTCCTGACACGCCCCCTTCCCCAGGCCGGCCCACCAGCGAGCGGCGATGGGCTTTGGCCCTGGGCTTTGGTGGCGGCCCGCACAGCGGCCACCACAGCCTGGGCCGGGGTGACTGCAGAGGCCCGCAGCACGCCCCTGCAGCCCGTGGGTGACGAGTCCCGGCCGGGCCACCCGCCAGCCTGGGGACCCCGGAGCCACTCCTCCCCTGCCTCTGGGTCTCGTGGGCCGCGGGGCTGAGGGTTCTTCCAGCTCTAGTTTGCGGGCAATTTGGGAAGCTGTGCCTCCCCGTGTCCAAGGTGCTGGCCCCACTGGGCAGGGCGCTGGGCCCCAAAGCCGCGCAGGAGCAGGGCCTGGGGTCCAACATGAGGGCTGGGACCCTGGCCTGGCCTCTCACCGTGTCTGAGACTTAGGGCCAACCGTGGGCCTCTCTGAGCGTCAGTTTCGGCGGGTGACGGCCGGCCGTGTGCAGCAGGTCAGTCCTGGTAAGAGCGGGGACGCGGGGGGCTTTGCCCACTCCTCCCCCAGGCTGCTGGCGCTGGGGGCTGGGCGCGGGGTCCCGCCAGCCTCGGGCACATGGGTGGTCTTCCTCTACTTCTGGTCTGCCGGGCCAACCAGCCCTTTCCTGCAGCCCAGCGGGACCCACACGGGACCTCGGAGGCTTTCTCTCTTCATCCCGTAGGCCTCCCGTCCTCTGTCCCGCGTGTGCCAGGCCGAGCCCCTCCCCGGGCCTGTTGCCTCGGTCCCCAGGGAGAGCCTGCGACTGCCCAGGGCCTGTCCGTACCCGCCCGCTGCCGCGGCCCTGGGGGGCACCCTTCCGTGAGGACCTGGGGCAGGGGTGCCGACCTGGGCCTGGCCCGGCTGGGCTGGCCTGAGACACTTTTTGGGCACCCACCTGGGGCCTGGCAGGGGGCACGGTCTCTGGGGTAGAGATGGGGTGGGGACGGAGCAGCTGTGAGTCTCAGAATTTCAGGGTGTGGGCGCTTCTCTCCAGGGGTGCGCGGGGCCCCGGCCTGGACACCACACCTCTCTGGTGGGTGCGTGTGCGCACACACACACGTGTACACGCAGGCACACACGTGTACACGCAGGCACACACGTGTACACGCAGGCACACACGTGTACACGCAGGTGCGCAGGCACACACATGTACACGCAGGCACACACGTGTACACGCAGGCACACACGTGTACACGCAGGCACACACGTGTACACGCAGGCACACACGTGTACACGCAGGCACACACGTGTACACGCAGGCACACACGTGTACACGCAGGCACACACGTGTACACGCAGGCACACACGTGTACACGCAGGCACACACGTGTACACGCAGGTGCGCAGGCACACACGTGTACACGCAGGCACACACGCACAGCTCACCTCCCTGGTGGCTCCCTCGGCCATCTGGCCGGGCCCCTGGGGCAGGTCTGTCGCAGGTCTCCAGGCCTGAGGGGGCGACCAGGGTTGTCCGACCCCGCCGCCGGGCCTCCAGGTCTCTGCCGTCCCTCCTCACGGCAGCCTGGGTCAGTCTGATACGATTGCTCCTGGCAAAGCGCTGGCCTTGCCCCAGACCCAGAAAACCCCTTCCTGCCGCCTGCCGCAGCCGCCCTGCCAGGCCGGTCCTCCCTGCCCAGGTCGCCCAGCCACGCCCTCCGCCATGCCCTGCCCAGATTTGGGACCAGCCGTCCCTCCCACCCACCGTCCAGCTGGCTGTCGAGTCTCCGACATCCAGGCGTGGATCTTGTCTGGACCACTGACCAGGTGTGGCTCTGGGGGCTTCATCTCCCTGGCCCATCTGTGTAGGTTGGGGGGGGTTGTCCCACGCCCACTTCCGAGGTGCAACGAGGCTTAAACAGGGTGACACAGCATCTGCCGCGCACGGAGCTGGGATGTCCGCCCGCCTCCCCGCCCCGTTCACGCTGCTCCGTTTTCCTTTCTCTGGTCCCTTCGACCCTTGATGCCCTACATCGGGGACCGCCCTCCTGCCTGCTCGCTCCCCCACCTCCCCCGTGCTCCGGCGGCCCCCCCCCACCCCCGTCTCCCCCCAGTTCCGGAATTTAAGAGGTCCCACACAAGAGCCGGGCTGCTTAGAAAACCCCTTCCTGCCGCCTGCCGCAGCCGCCCTGCCAGGCCGGTCCTCCCTGCCCAGGTCGCCCAGCCACGCCCTCCGCCATGCCCTGCCCAGATTTGGGACCAGCCGTCCCTCCCACCCACCGTCCAGCTGGCTGTCGAGTCTCCGACATCCAGGCGTGGATCTTGTCTGGACCACTGACCAGGTGTGGCTCTGGGGGCTTCATCTCCCTGGCCCATCTGTGTAGGTTGGGGGGGGTTGTCCCACGCCCACTTCCGAGGTGCAACGAGGCTTAAACAGGGTGACACAGCATCTGCCGCGCACGGAGCTGGGATGTCCGCCCGCCTCCCCGCCCCGTTCACGCTGCTCCGTTTTCCTTTCTCTGGTCCCTTCGACCCTTGATGCCCTACATCGGGGACCGCCCTCCTGCCTGCTCGCTCCCCCACCTCCCCCGTGCTCCGGCGGCCCCCCCCCACCCCCGTCTCCCCACAGTCCTGGAATTTAAGAGTCCCCACACAAGAGCGGGGCTGCTTCCGGCTGTGATTACTGAATTCGTTCTGATTCATCCAGCCGTCACTCGCCAGCTACTGGGCACCCGCTCCTGACGTCTGATTTCACTCCAAGGCGCTAAACAAAGCAGCCTACGCCAGTTTATCCAGCTGCGCCTCGCGGTCACTGCTTTATTCCGTGGGTTATT
>NC_041227.1:79680223-79689464 GCF_002837175.3 Physeter macrocephalus
GCCTGGCCTCCTCCGGGCCCGCTCCCTCCCAGGGGCTTGCTGGGGACCGGGGTGTCCTGGGCGGGCTAGGCTTGGTGAGTTTTGCCTCTAGGGACCGAGGTGGCTTCCTCGAAGGTAACCGCGCAGCATCCCGTCCTTCTTCCAGAGGGTGGCTGTGGAATGGGATGGAGGGGATGGTGGCACCTTTTGAGCCGGGAGCATCCCCCGTGGCCCCACTCACCGGCCCCTCTGCTCTGAGCGGGCAGGACAGCCTGGCCCTGTCTCTCCTGCTGAGTCTAGAAGAGACGCCAGCACCGATGGGGAGGAGACTTAAGTACAAGGCGCTCTGGCAGGAGGCTGTGCAGGTGCTGCGGGGTCAGCGGGCAGGGGACACCCAACCCCGCCCACCCGGGAGACAGGGCCGGCTGAGCCCCTGGGGGGAGGGGGAGGGCGAGGCTGCGGGCCGCAGAGACGTCAGCTTGACGCGTCGTGTTCCCTTGGCAGGTGATCAGCGGGCTAAAGCAGAGGATTCTCAAGCTGGAGCGGCAGTGCAAGGAGAAAGACCACACTATCGAGTACGGAGCCTTGGGGGGCCGGCCGGGGTCGGGGGGTGGCACAGGCTCGGGAGGGGCCCGCTGGGCACGCACCTGGCCTGCCTCCGGCTCCGCGTCCACGCGCGCCGTGCCCTCAGCTCCAGCTCCCGTCCCCACCCTGCCCCCACGTCTGCGTCCAGCGTCGCCTTTCACCAAAACCGGAGCGTGAACAGCAGCGCCTCTTCCACGCGTCCCTAAGGAACAGTGTTCCCCTTTCCTCTTTTCTCGCTCCTGTTCCACCGAAGAAGTGCTTTCTCTCCTTAGTCTTCTGTGGTCACTTTTTATCTCCAATATGAATTGTATAGACCTCGATGCAAGCCCTTAATGCTTGGCCATCTCCCCTACCTGCTTCTCTCGCTGTCACGCACTATCCTGGTGCTGTGCTTTTAGAGCAGCAACGCGGACTCCTTTCCTGCTCTTTTATCACAGAGGAGAGCCTTTCCTAGCTGTGTTTGAGTTTACTTAAGGAAATCTGAGTTTTCACTTTCTGCTGCATCCTCTTTATACAATAGAACCCCCCTCCTTTGTTTCTTGCTGGAATCGTCAACTTTAAAATCTTTTTCATTTGCCGATTTCTTCTGTCTCCGAATCCTGAACTCTGTAACTTTACTTTCGTTTCTCTGTTAGAGCCTTTTCCCTAAAGTCTGTTAAGTGTTGAGAACAAGGAGAATTATACAGACAATACAACTTGAAAAAAATGATTCTCTTTCCTTTAAAGAACCATTCCCCCCACCTTCCCCAAAGATGACTCGTCCTGTCTCACCCTGAGGTCTGTCTTCACAATTACTGCGGTTTTTAAAGACAGGCCCTTGTTAGCAAAGAATATTCCCCTCACCCTGGAAAGGGGCAGGTCCAACAAGGAAGGGCCCTGTAGGTGTGAGAATTCTCTCCTCGGCCTTGTGCAAGGCCACGGCCAGCTGAGGGCCGGCTCAGGCTTCGCTTCCCAGCCCGGTTCCCTTCCAAAGCCCATCCTTCTCCCACGTTCCGGGAGACAGGCTTCCCTCTTGCTCTGCCGGGGAATGCTGGCACTGCCATGTCAACTCTGAACTTGGGTTTTTAGCAAACTGCAGACTGATATGAAGACCACTAACTTGGAGGAGATGAGGATCGCCATGGAGACGTATTACGAGGAGGTGCGTGCCCTCCTGCCCGGGACGGGGGGCGGGGGCGGAGGGTGGGGGGCCAGCTGCACTGAGGGGCCCTCTTCTAGTTCATCTTAACTTGAACGCAAATCAGCAACTTAGTTCTCACTTCCTGCCACCGGGCAGAAGTCAGGAATCATTGCAGTTTTTTCATTTTGTATTAAATGCATTTTAATTTGGTGTTTACAGATTCATCGTCTCCAGACTCTCCTGGCAAGTTCTGAAACGACAGGAAAGAAGTATGAGCCTCTCCTTGGGAGCCATGTTTCATATGTTGTTTTCATGTTAAACTGCTGTCAGAGCAGGGTAGGCCTTATGTGGAGCCTGCAGACACGGCCCTGACTTTGGGAGCCTGCGCCCGTGTTACTCACGGTAGAGCCGGCGTGTTTCCCTTTGGGATGGTACAGACGTGTCCTCACAGTTGCCACGTGCTGCCTACTAACAGCGCAGTCGGTGCTCTGGGCTTTCATTGTTCGTACGACTTCACAGCTTCCAGCTTAGACTTAGAAAACACTATTTTTCAAAGCAGATCTTCCTTTTCGGAAGACGTTTGGTACCAAGGTCAAGTTCATCTTGCCAAATAAGTTTATTGGGAGAGACATCAAAGTTTCCTTACCTCGTGGATTTTCCCTTGTCCCTTTCCTAGGTGATATCAGGCTTTGAACAAATTAGGAAAGGAGGGATCCCTTATCTTAGATTTGGTTGTGTCACCAGCCTCTGCAGTGAATTACTGACATTTATTGAGCATTTACCATGTGCCAGGCATCGTCTTCCCTTTTTTCCTTTCCCCCAGTAGTTTAAAATGAGGGCTGGTCGGGACTTCCCTGGTGGCGCAGTGGTTAAGAATCCGCCTGCCAATGCAGGGGACACGGGTTCGAGCCCTGGTCCGGGAAGATCCCACGTGCCACGGAGCAACTAAGCCCGTGCGCCACAACTACTGAGCCTGCGCTCTACAGGCTGCGAGCCACAACTACTGAGCGCGCGTGCCACAACTACTGAAGCCCGCGCGCCTAGAGCCCGTGCTCTGCAACAAGAGAAGCCACCGCAGTGAGAAGCCCGCGCACCACAACAAAGAGTAGCCCCCGCTCACTGCAACTAGAGAAAGCCCACGCACAGCAACGAAGACCCAACGCAGCCAAAAATAAATTCATTAAATAAAATGGGGGTGGCAAACTTTCTGTAAAGGGCCAGAGGAATTACAGTCGATTCCCATTATTCACAGCATTATGTCCTGTAAAGGGTCCACGAACACTGAATTAGGAAATGCTGAACCAGTGCTTCTAGGGGAAGCACGGAGTTCTGTTCCTGAGACCCTCTGGTCACAGCTTTCCCATCACCTGACCAGTATACAGCCCGCCTTCATGTGTGTTTCTGTTTAAAGGCACCTTATTTAGTGTCTGTTGTTGGTTCATTAGCCCTGAACTCTTGACCAACCGCGCCGTGACTCAGGCCTGAACGAAGCTCTGACACGTGTGGTTCCTCCCGGATCTGTGTCACAGCCTCCTAGCAAGTAAGAACGAGGCTGCACGGGACCACTGAGAGTGATGAAATCAACAGAAAGCACAAAAACCTGAAAAGACCTCGAGATCCACCCTGTGGATAGGACGAGCTCTGAGACCAAGTGCGGATGGCGCTTGTCCCTGCAGCCGGGAGTGAGCCCGCCTGCAGCTCAGACCCTCGTCCACTCTGCCCGTGAGGGACCACAGAGTGCCCGCAGAGGCACCGCAGGCGTCGGTTTGGGGGTTACAGATACGTTTTAGAGAGCAGGCGAATTTGCAAATATGGATTCTGTGAATAATGGGGAGTGACTGTATTTTAGACTTATTATGCGGAAGAAAAGGCAAGATCGAAACTATCATCTAAGTACTTATGGAACAACAGAGAAAATAAATTTCCACAAGTTTTTTAGTGATCCTGTTTAACGTCCATTACTAATGACTGGACACGGTATTTTGTTACACAGGCTCGCTGATGGGAAGAAGAGATAGCGGTCTGCTTGTCTGGGCTTCAGGGTTAATGTTCCCTGTTTAATCGCAAACGTTCACCAGCAGAAACCACGCTGAGCGCCCGGGCTGCCGGGCGCCCGCCCCTCACTTAGGACGCGTATTAAACCAGTTCAGGCACCAAACCTTAGCCGCTTGGTCTCATTCGTCCCAGGCCTCCAGTGGAGAAGAAAATCGGCCTTAAAAGGCAGAAAAAAATGAGCAGTGCCCTGCTGAGCTTGTCGCGGAGCGTCCAGGAGCTCACGGAGGAGAACCAGAGCCTGAAGAAAGACCTGGACCGCGCGCTGAGCGACTCCCCCACCGCCTCCAAGATAAAGGGTACCTGCTCCCCAGGGCCGCCAAGGGGGGAGGCGGGGCTGGGGCCGCCAGGACGGGCCCCAAGACGCGGGCGGCCGCGGCCGCGGCGGAGTCGTGGCCCTCCTTCCCCCGCGCACCCCGGGGCAGCGCTGCTCCGAGGTGTGTTCCAAAGCGGCGGGAGCCTGCTGGGCGCCCGGCGCGGTTCTAGACGCAGAGCTAGAGCAGTGAAGGCGCTCTTGCTAAGACGAGAAGCCAGCAGGTCAGATGCCGGCCAAGTGGTAAGAGCGCTGGTCAGGCGGCCGCGGGGGTCGGGGGGAGGAGGGGGGCCGGGGGGGGGCACCAGCAGGCGCAGAGCCCCCGAGCGTCCCGGCGCGTCCGAGGCCGGGGGCCCAGCCTGCGCACGCGCTGGCCATGGACACAGAGGTGAGGCCGGGGGAGAACAGGGCCCTGCAGGCCACTCGGGACAGAGGGCTGGAGCGGGGGTGGGAGGGTCTGCCTCGTCTCTCGAGGACCCCCTGTTCCTGTGCTGAGTGGACGCCGTGTAGCAAAGGGCCTCGCAGGGGCCGCCGGTGGCCTGGCAGTGGCGAGAGGTGGCCAGGCTCCGGTGCCCGTGGGGAGTGGGTGCAGCCCGTGAGGGACACGGGGCGGGGGGGGGGGGGGGGAGGGGGGGGGCGGGGGGGGGGCACCAGCAGGCGCAGAGCCCCCGAGCGTCCCGGCGCGTCCGAGGCCGGGGGCCCAGCCTGCGCACGCGCTGGCCATGGACACAGAGGTGAGGCCGGGGGAGAACAGGGCCCTGCAGGCCACTCGGGACAGAGGGCTGGAGCGGGGGTGGGAGGGTCTGCCTCGTCTCTCGAGGACCCCCTGTTCCTGTGCTGAGTGGACGCCGTGTAGCAAAGGGCCTCGCAGGGGCCGCCGGTGGCCTGGCAGTGGCGAGAGGTGGCCAGGCTCCGGTGCCCGTGGGGAGTGGGTGCAGCCCGTGAGGGACACGGGGGTCCGGGTCCGCAGCCTTTCTCTGGGCTACTGCAAGGACAGGCAGGGGTGGGGGACGTGGAGCGAGCGTGCCGGCAGGGGGTGGGTGGGTGGCCGGTGGAGGTCGGTGCGTCCGTGAGTCGGGGGTCGGGCGGGGGCCTCAGCAGGAGGACCGGCCCTGGAGGCCGACGGGGACCAGATGACCCGGCGAGAGTCCGGTCACCCAGTGAGCGAGTAGGGGGAGGGTGGACCAGCTGAGCCGCTTGAGGGGCCGCCAGGAGCTTGTGGGTGCCGGGGAACGTGCTGGGGGCCCGGGGGCTGGGATGTGGCCGAGTGGGCTTGCTGGTGAGCTGGAGAAGGGCCGTCTTGGCAGCTGCTGAGGCCAGAGCCTGACGGGCTGGAGTCGGGGGAGAAGGCCGCGCCGAGCCCTCTCCCGACCGTTTGTGTCGGTAGAGCCGCGGTGGAAGGGAACAGACGTTGCCGTGGAGCCGCCCTCGGCACCGCAGCTCGGCCGGGCGTGGGGCCGCCGGCCGCGGGGGCCGGCCTGTGGAGGGGCCGCCGTCGGGCCGTGCTGCAGACGGGAGGTCCGGGCCGAAGGGGCCCGTCGGGACGGCTGTACGAAGGGCGCCCGTCACACCCCGCTGTTCCATCAATCAGGCTCTGTGGAATGGAGCAAGCCCCGGCTGCTTCGGCGGATCGCAGAGCTGGAAAAAGTGAGTGGGGTCCCGCCGCGGCACCCTCCCTGCTCAGGACCCGCCTGCGCGAGAGCGGCGGGTCTTAGAACACGGGACAGACGTGGCGCCGCTCCCAGGACTTACGCAGGGAGTCGGGTCGCGCCGAACGTGTAAAAGGTGGCCGTCTGTCCGCAGACGGCACGCGGACACGCTGGCAAGAGGAGACTCTTACGGGTCCGGACGAGACCTAAGGGCGTGTCATGCCTGTCCCTCGTGTCACAGGCGGCAAAGCGTGGTCACACGACACGCCCAAACGTGTCAGGCTCCCGTGGGCACCCGTCGCTGGGTGCGTAGGATCCCAGAGCCTTTCAGACACGCGGCCTGCCGTGCACGTGGGGGCTTTTGCTGCCAGCCGCCGAGCAGACCGTGCTTCTCACCGCTCGTACGTACGGGAGTATCTGAATTCACAGAAAACTGCATCCGCGCTTTGCCAACCAGGAGAGTTAGGAAGTTAACGTTTCCGCATTTCCCCCATGGGAATGTGCAATCGTAGTCGATCTGATTCTGTTGAAATGGGTCGGAAGCGTCCCTACCTTTTGAGTGCTGGTACAGTATCAAGTTAGAGCTGTCAGTTGTTTGGCCGAGCAGAGTAAACCTGGAGGGGAACAATGAAAAAAAACAATAATTTCACGTATTTACAAAGCAGAAAACTTCAGAAGTGTCTGTAAATTGTGGGTAGTTCACGAACAAAGCTTGTTAGGAAAGAAGGGCAGCCAGAGGTGGTCCAGCAGCCAGCGGGGCAGCGCTTTTCTGCTCGGGAAGGTGCTCAGCATCTCCAGCTGGCAGAGCTGGATCGTCTTTGACGTGTGAAAGCATAGAGGCTGAAAATTGCAGATGTCCCAGGGAAATGATAGGGTGAAGGAGCACAAGGAAAAGCAGTCGACGAGCTCACTTCCCGTGCCCTCTGCTGTGTTTATTACGGCACCTGCCCCATCCCGGCTGGCTCTGCGTGCTCCCTGCTCCAGAGGAAGAGAGTCCTGGGGGCGGGGGTGCCCTGCCATCGCCCCCAGGACTCTGCTGGAGCAGAATCGTCCCCGGTCAGCGTCCCGGGTTTCTCAGATCGCACGCGGAGCTCTTCGCATTCCCTTGCTTGGGATGAGTTTCCCCTTGGCCATTGTCTCTTTCCTAGGCAAGTAAAGTAAGAAATAACGTCTAACAGATGCCTGTGTTGCCTCCAGAAAATAGGTGTGATGGAAAGCCCCAAATCCCACGCTTCAGAGGCGGTGAGGTCTACCCCGCCGGCTCACCGGGTGTCCAGCTCCACGGCGCACCGGCAGCCGCGCCCCGACCGCCAGGAGGAGAGCGAGCGACTGCGGGGGGCTGTGAAGAGCCTGAAGGGCGAGCGGAATGCCCTGCACGCCCAGCTGCAGGAGCGAGAGTACGTGGTCCCGCACAGCTGGCGCCCGGCCACCTCCGGGAGAGGTCCTGCTCCCGTGACTTGTGTAGTTGCTGGACTTGAGCTGTTCTGGGGATTTGGGGAAGGCTCAGCTCATAGCAGTCATCACACAGATAACGTTTATACGATTCTAAAACTTGTGATGTTTTAGTTGTGAAATGAAGGCAGCTTTAGTGAGGAAAAGGAGACACTGATCGGCCGTATTACGTCATGAAAAGCACGGGGCGGAGGGTGCCATTTAACTCTCTTTACACGGAATTCCAGAGGGCTTCCCAGATTCTTTTTTAGAGAAGAATTGACCGTGACTGATTCGTGTAAAATAATAGGCCATCCGTCAGATCTCTTGCAGAGGGGCTTAAAGATTCAGTACCATGTTCACAACATCTAATCTGTACATCCAGCAAGACCCAGGTGCCGTGGCGTGTGCGGTATCCAGTGTGACCATAAGAGTGTGGTCTAGGGTCTCGCTCTGTAGCCCCCTCAAAACGCTCCCGTCTCCTCCACCCGTTGTTTACGTGTGGCTTCTCCAGTTGCAGTTCTGTCGCGAGCAGGCTAAACCCACGCATCTTCTGAGATGGTGTTTCTGAGGCCTTGCTACTCAGGGTGAGGCCTAGGAAGCCAACGGCCTCAGCCTCAGCTGGGGGCTGCTTAGAGATGCAGACCCTCGGGCCCTGCCCACCCAGGGCTGGTTGCCTCGGCCCGGCCCAGATCTCCTGAACCTGACTGCATCCAATGAGACCCCCCGCCGCCCCGGTGATTCATGTGCGCGTCTAGGTCTGAGAAGGACCTGTCTCTGCTGCCTTCTGTGGACAGCAGAAGGCAAATCCCTTCCCACTCCACCTGTTTCTTCACCTCCAGTCGAAGCCTAAGAGTGCATCCACGCGCTAGGTTCCTTATAAAAATCAGGCCGGTCATCTTGCACGGCGAATAGCATCTCTGATTCTCTCTTAAGCCGTCGCGTGGCACGCTGATAACCTCCACTCGGTGAGCCCTTGCCACGTGACGCTCCTGGTGAAGTATCTCACTCACGTGAGGTCACCACCACGGTGAGCAGTGGAACGTCTGAAAGCCACGTTCTTAGCGAGGCGTCCCCTGCGGGGCACAGGCAAGCTTGGGTGGGGGTGCCTGGGTACCCTCTTGTCCTCGAGGCCTCAGCTCAGGCTGCATCACCGGCTGGCCCGGGGCGGCTCCTGGGAGCTCTCGTCTCAGGAGCAGACTAGGCGCCCAGCTGTGTGACGGCTGGGTTAATGGCTCTCCCCGCGGGACGGTGACGCCGTGAGAGCAGGGCCTGCGCCTCGCCCGGCAGCCCTGCTCCCGGCGCGCGCGGAAGGTGCTCAGTAAATAACCGAGCGCTTCCGGCTCCGCTCCCAGCTGCCTGCAGTCACAAAGAAAGGGCCCTTCTTCATCCTCATCCGTGCATACTTAAGGAGGTTGGACCCGTTACTTTTCCTGAAAGCTCTTCTTGCTCTGATGACCCAGGTCACTGTGAGCCTTTGTTTTAATGACGCTGAAATATCTCTGGTTCCTCGTTCAGTCTGGAGGTGAAGCAGCTACTGCAGACAAAGGCTGACTTGGAGGAGGAGCTGGAAAGCATGAAGGAGGGTGAGAAGGAGGGAAGAGAAAGAGAGGAGGCTTTGAGGTGAGTGGCCGAAGTCAGAAGACACGCAGCCCCAGCCCCTTCCTTCTCCCCCTGCCCCGGCCACCCCGGCCCATGCGCGCTCGGCCCGCGTCAAGAGCGGCCCGTGAAGCTCCAGCCTGATCACGCCACTCCTCTCCTGAGGTCCTCCCGTGGTTTGCTGTCGCCTTCGGAGTAAATATCCGACCTCTGGGGAAAGGCTGCTCACGGTCAGGCCGGTGTTTGCCGCTCTGGCATCACGGCCAGCTCCCCGGCCCGCACCCTCCTCCAGCACGGCCACTGCGGGCAGCCTCAGAACGCGCCCTGACTCCACACCCCGGGTCCAGACGCCACCTCCCACGCTCCTTCATTGACCTCTGTCCGCCGCAGATAAAAAGTGGACACGTGGCGGGCTCCCCTGGTGGCGCAGTGGTTGCGCGTCCGCCTGCCGATGCAGGGGAACCGGGTTCGCGCCCCGGTCCGGGAGGATCCCACATGCCGCGGAGCGGCTGG
>NC_041227.1:79689643-79703317 GCF_002837175.3 Physeter macrocephalus
AAAAAAAAAAAAAAAAAAAAAAAAAAAAATAGTGGACACGTGGCAAATGTCCGTCAGCTGGTGAAGAGAGTAAAAACGGAAGTACATCCGTACAAAGGGATGAGGTCTGACACCTGCCACGACGTGGATGAGCCTCAGAGACATGATGCTCCCTAAAGAGGCGGACAGAAAAGCCCACATACTGTGCAATTCGGAAATATCCGGAATGGGCAGATTAACAGAGACGACAGTGGATTAGGGGTTGCTGGGGGGGAGGGGAGAGTAGGGAGGGACAGGTAAGGGGCTCCTGTTTGGGGTGACAGAACTATTCCGGGGTTAGATAGTGATGGTAGTTACACAACATTGTGACTACACTAAAAACCACTTAATCGCATATTTTAAAACAGTGAATTTGGGGTTATATGAATGTTATCTCAGTAAGAAATGCCCAAAAAAGTAGGTCAGGAATCTGCACAGAAATATTTAGCGCTCAGAATAATTAGTAAGGCACGGATTACTGAAATGAATACCAAATTTTATTTTCAGAACAAATGTGACTAGACTTTGCCAGAAGCCTAGAATTAAAGTAAATCAGAATGGGCGGGTATACAGTGAAGAATTATTTTTACCTTGCCTTTAAAAGCTGTAGCAAGCACATGAGTTGTTTTTCCTTCCATTCGCCTTGCTTGTTAAAAACCCCAAAGGACATCCATGCATCGTTCATGCAGTCGGTATTTTTTCCGTTCCTCCCATGTGTCAGGAGTGGAGTCCGGAGGGGTCGCCCCAGGCAGTGCCAGCTTCTAGGCAGTCAGGTGGTGGCCGGGCACCCACCTCGTTCCCGGGGGGTGTCCTTGCCAGCTCTGCAGGCCACCACCCCTCCCGTCACGTACAGACATCTTTTTTTTTTTCATAAATGGATTGATCGATTGATTGATTGATTTTTGGCTGTGTTGGGCCTTCATTTCTGTGCGAGGGCTCTCTCTAGTTGCGGCGAGCGGGGGCCGCTCTTCATCGCGGTACGCGGGCCTCTCACTGTCGCGGCCTCTCCCGTTGCGGAGCACAGGCTCCAGACGCGCGGGCTCAGTAGCTGTGGCTCACGGGCCTAGTCGCTCCGCGGCATGTGGGATCTTCCCGGACCAGGGCTCGAACCCCTGTCCCCTGCATCGGCAGGTGGATTCCCAACCGCTGCGCCACCAGGGACGCCCACGTACAGACATCTTACACAGCGTCATGGCAAGTAAGTTGTCACTTTCTTCCCTTCCCACTTTAGGGAGGAAATTCAAGCACTTACCAGGAAGTTTCAAGAACTGGAAGAAAGTAAGAAAGGAGAGGAGGAAGATCCCGGGGAGATGAGTCCTGAGGTAGGGTTGTCTGTGTTTTTCCCTCCTGTCCGGCGTGGCGGGACTCTGAGCTGACGCATTATGGTTCTGACTGTCTCCGTGTCCGGAGTTTCGCCCGAATCCAACGCTGACAGTCCAGTTTCCTTCTGCCATCACAATTGATTTCTATAAATTGGGTGTATTGAATCCTGGAGTTGTGGACTAATTGATTGTCAGTTAATTGACTTTTCAAACTAGTATTCGCGTCTTAGATAGTTAAGCTGGTGAGTGAAGATCTTCCCCAAACTTCACATATGTAAAAAGTTTAAATATCCAACAAGGGTTGCCGTTAGAAGGTGAGAAGGAGTTTGGGAAGGCCCCAGGGAAGGCACGAACTCTCAGCGAAGAGCCAGGTGGTTCAACGTAAGTTGCAGAGTCTGGCGCTGACACGGGGGCCCGGCCGGGAAGGCGCTCGCCGGGGCTGGCACAGCCCCTGCCCCTGCCCCTGGGCCGGAGGTCGGGTGACTGGGGAGCCGCAGGGCCCGTGGGCAGGTCGGCGGGCGGTGAGTCTAGGCTGACCCTCCTCCCTGTCCCCTCGCTCCCTCCGTTTCTATGGACACGACGGCAGGGGGCTCCCCAGGCACCTCCCTGAGCACCTTGTGGAATCGGGGGAGCCCTCTGGCCCCCGTTGGCCCAGTGCTACCTACGCCAGGACTTCTAGTGTCGAGAGTGTGGCTCCTCGCTAATCCTTTTTTTTTCCAGTTAATGGATTCCCCAGGTGGCAATTATAATCTTATATCTGTTAACACAAAAAAACTAATAACTGAGGTATTAAAATCCTGTGGCTGCAGTTTGCCCCAAGAGGAGCCTGTCGTGTGAGTGTGTGACGGGGAAGGCCAGCCTGGCCGGGGCGTCCAGCGTGGGCGCACGCTGAGATGGGCAGCCGTGCCGCCCTCTTCTGCGACCCTTGCTACAGATCTGAGTAACACGCCGAATCCACCAGGACGGCCAGGCTTTACCTGGCACACGTTTTAGCCGAGAAGTTCTGTTGCTTCAGAAAGCGACTTGCTGTTTCGGTAGCCAGTAGCCTGACGGGGACTGGCCTCTAGGAGAGGGAGGGCGTACCAGGTGCGGGATTGACTTACCTGCTGAGAGCGGAAAAGAAAAGTGTTTGGGTTTGTTTTTTTTTTTAAATCTAGACGGGCCTCCCTCTTACAAGGCTTTCTTATTTAGCTGGAGTCCTGTTTTTTTTTTTTTTTTTTTTTTTTGTGGTACGCGGGCCTCTCACTGTCGCGGCCTCTCCCGTTGCGGAGCACAGGCTCCGGACGCGCAGGCCCAGCGGCCATGGCTCACGGGCCCAGCCGCTCCGCGGCACGTGGGATCTTCCCGGACCGGGGCACGAACCCGCGTCCCCTGCATCGGCAGGCGGACGCACAACCACTGCGCCACCAGGGAAGCCCTGGAGTCCTGTTTTAAGGCCCCTTCTTCTTTTAGCATCTGACGCTCCATGTACTTCAACCCCAGCACAAAAGGGAAAGAGAAAAGCCCTAAAAGGGAACGTGGAGAAGCTGACGAGCGTGTCTCTCTCCAGTTACAAGTTGAGACAAACCCCAGGCCGCCGACTGATTCGGCAAAGGAAAGGTGGCTCTCCTGGTGCGTGCTGGCTGGAGCCCCGTGGGTTGTGCGGTGCCCTTGACCCCGCAAGTCCGGCTGGCCACACGTGGGGTGGACGTGTGAGTCCATCTCAGGCCCTTCCGTTGTTCAGGAAAGTAGACTTTCTGTGTTACCCGTACGGGTGCATCTCCTTGGCGGCTTTTCCAGCGCTTTCGCTAATGTTCTGAGTCCTGCAGAGTCACTGTCCTCCTGTCCAGGAAGTTGGCCACCCTGCCCGATGGGCCCTTTTCAGGAGACCCCTACCTACCCAGACGCCCGCGCTGTCGGCCCCAGGTGGCTGCGTCGCCGGGCCGCTGAGCCCCCGGCGTGTGGCGGGCAGAGCTGCGCTGTCTGTCTCCTCGACGCTCCTTTCCCAGTGGGGTGCTGACCGACGGGTGCCTTGTCTGCCTCAGGCAGCCCTGACCCCTGGGGGCACCCGACACAGGTGAATGTGGATATTTCTGCTTATTCCTGAAGCTTTCCCTTAGGGAGAAAAAATACTTTCCACGTCCGCCGGAACTGGCAGTAATGCCTTTGTCTGTGCAATTCATCCGGTCTTGCTTCTTTCTACCTTAAGACCCCCAAGCTAGGGGTCTTCCCCGGCGGTCCAGTGGCTCTAAGACTCTGCGCTCCCAGTGCAGGGGGCACGGGTTCCATCCCTGGTCCGGGAAGTTCCACGTGCCGCGGGGTCCGGCCAAAAACAAACAAGCAAACAAACAAAAAACCAAAAAACCAAGCTAGGAATCTATTGCCTTTTATCTCAGAAGTCCCATTTTTGTAATCCAGCATTAGACGAAAAGGAAGACGGTAAAAGGAGCTCCCGGGAAGCAGATAACTGGTGCGCTGAGGCGCAGACGTTACTGAGCTCAGAAGGCGCGTTGTGGTCACCTGATGACACCACAGTCACGTTGGCTTCCCCTCCTCGCGGGAGAGCGCCACCCCCAGAGATCACAGGGTTCACGAAAACCGACTTTCACCCTAATCTACTAGCGGATGTGTTAGTCCTCCAGGGACTTCTTTTGCCGTCTGGCACGCTGAGCGGTGTGGACACGATTGTTTTCCTCTGCATTAAAGCCTAGTCTGAGAAGCTTTGCCCGCACCCTGATATCCTGCCTCCTGGCCTGGTAGCCGGCTTCTCTGCCCCCACCGCCGACCCAGTCATCCTCTCACCTTGGACTTCCTGCAGCCCCGGGAAGCGCCCCGACGCCCCGGTCCCTCCCAGATGGACTCGGAGCTGGACACGAGCGAGGGGGGCTCCTCCAGGCCCCAGCCGGGCTGCTCCGAGGGGAGAAGAGACGCCGCCGCCCGGCTCCTGCAGCGCCGGTGGAAGGGGCACCAGCACCGGGTGAGAGTTCCCCCGCCCGCCCGCCCGCCCGCCGTCTGCCGCCCACATCCTCACTCGCCAGCCCTTCCTCCGTCCCTTTGCCGGGCGGGCTCCGTGCCCGACGCCCTAGACACGTAGGAAAACGTAGGGAGGCAGAAGACAGCCTCCGGGGACCCGGGGTCCCAGGGCCGCGGGCTGTGGGTGCAGCGCCCCTGCAAGCACGGGACTGAGCTTAGGGGTCTCCCTGGCGGTTCGGGCCCCACGGCAGCCCTGGCTGGGGCTCCCGGGATGGCCGTCTTGTCAGGAACAGGGAGAGCCTGCCTCGGGGCTGCTACTCAGAGGACAGCGGCGTGGGTGACGGGACAGCAGGGCTGCGCGTGGGGCCTCAGACCCGGGGGGAAGGGGGTGAGCAGGGCAGCCGGGGCCGCGCACGACAGACCGGGAGCCGCGACGTCCCGTGGTCTCTCTTGGGGGAGGAGTGGGGCTCCTCTCGGCAGCTCCTGGGGGGCTCGCGGAGATGGGGATCGCGGAGACGGCAGTTGCTAAAGGACGGTGCTCTCTGATGACCAAATGCTCTAAAAGAGCCCCCTCCCCCCGTTTGATAGAACGCAGCACGACCCTTGTTGCCGCAGCTGCACAAACAGCAAAAACCGGAGCTCCCCGCCTGCCCGAACAGTGTAAGGTCTTAGCTCCAGAAAGGCGCCGGTGGAGGTTTTTTTAAATCATGGCTTCTTCCCAGCTTTGATTATGAAAATTTACAAAACGTAGAAAGTTGAAAGCGTTTCGTATATTCAGCGACGTGCTAATTCTCGCCCACCACCTCGGTTCAACAACAGTGCACGTTTAGGCACATTTCTTTTCTGCACGTACTGTTTTTTCCAGAACCGTTTGAAAGTAAGTTTTAGACGTTCTGAGACTTCAGGGCGTATCTTCTAGGAATGAGGGTGTGCTACTTAACCATAGTACCGTGACAGCAGCTGAGAAGTGTCCCCGCCGCCCCATGATCTTGATGACTGGCCAGACCCCGCGCGGGGGCCCCCTTTGTAACATCACCAGCGGGCAGTGTCCAGCCGCTCTGTGGACATCCAGAGAGGACACCGCATGTTATGGGACAGCTCTGGCCGCGGGAGGGCCTTCCTCACGTGGAGCCTGAGACAACCCCGTCTCGGTGGTCCCTGCGGGTCACCTGGCCGCGCAGCCGGCCAGGAACCGCAGACGCCCCCGTGGCGGCCTGGGCTTCAGCTGTGAGTCGCCTCCCGGTCACGGCCGCTTGCCTCCTCCTTCGCCGCCGCGGGCGGGTCTGCATCAGCTCCATCAGAGCCTCTCGCGGAGCCCCTTGGGTGTGGGTGGCGGGCAGGGGGCTGTCGGCGAGCGGAGGGTGCCCGACTCTGCTGCAGGCTGTGGCGGGGGAGGGACCAAGGGACGAAGACGGTGTCACAGAAAACTCGTCCTCTTGTTAATTCCTAACTGATCTCCTTATTTCAGAAAAACAAGGCCGTTCTGCACGAGGTAAGCCAGTTTTGTTTCACTAATTTCAAAATACGTATTTTTACTTCGGTTCAAGTGACCGTGGGGAGATCTCAAGAAGCGTCATCGAGTCCGTGTTTTCACGAAGCCAGGCCAGACCCCAACACTGAGTTGAAATACTTAAGTGACGTTGGCATCAAATAGACACTTGCATAATCTCACACTTTCGTAATTCATTCAGTCAGTCATCATTCTCTCAACACCCTTTTGTTGATCATCAGTTCTGTGTCAAGCAAGCTGTGGGCCCTCAGGACACAGAGAGACATTAAGACAGGCCAGTCCAGGACGGAAGGCGGGGGGCGCGTTTAGGGGCACGTCCTCCTCCTCCAGACACTCGCGTGTCCTGCTCCCGGCTTTACTCGGGTCTCTGCTGAAACGCGACCTTCCCTGGACGCCGCACCGCCAGCACTCCCCAGCCCCGCGGCCTGCTTTCCTCTCCTTCGTAGCACCTCTCCCTACCCGATACGTCACCCTTTTTGCAACTGCTTGCCTCTCCCGTTAGAATGTAAGTTTCGCGGACGCAGGGACCAGCCCGTGTTTCTGCTGCTAGGTCCCTGGTTCCTAGAGGGGTGCCTGGCGTGCGGTCGGCATTCAGTAAGCGGTTGTGGGCGGCTGAGGGGACGAGGGCCCCTGGAAGGACCGTAGAGCACGTTTATGAAGCAGGCGGCGGCCTGTGTGCTGTCGACGGTGTTCCTCCTCCCTCAGCCTCCAGGGTGACGACAGACCCGCCGTGCGGGCAGCGTAGCGCGCAGGATGCCGGCTCCCCTTTCTGCCCCGCCCGCTCGGCACCCTCACCCCTCCAGCGGGTGCGGTAGCTTTCCTGTGGGCCGCGTGGTGGAACCTTCCAGGTTTGTCTAAATACTCATTGGCTTTCAGTGAGTTATTTTGTCCTTAGTAACCGATGCCCTCTCGCCTCTTTGTTGTCGCCTCACCCCCTGCTTGTGGCATTTCCTTCACTTTGCGTTCAAGGAAGACAAAGATGTCTTTTCTTTTGGTGACGTGATCACGGAAGCCTCTGAACCTCTAAACGCAGGCTCAGCAGCGGCACTCCGTGTGCTAGAGCGTCGTTCCCCCAGATGCTGTGGAGCCTCAAGCCCGTCCTCAGGACCAGAGGCGGGACCCCTGAAATCCAGAACGTTGGTCTCAGAACTTACAGAGCATCCATGTGTGTCTCTAAAGAAAGTGGTTTAAGATTAAGGCCGAAGGAGACGTAATTCCTTTGTGATCGTTTGAGATCACGCTCGGCCCTACTTGACTTTAGAAGATGCACATGGAAAGCGTATGACGTGGAATAACTATTCCAACACGGAATAAACGATCTCAGCATGAAAACATGCCTACGTGTAAAACACGGAATCTCATTTGCAGCTAAACGTAATAGCGCTTAACGGACGATTCATTTGTATGCCGAGGTTCAGGTGTCTGGGCCTTTTCCTCCCCAGAGCACCGGCATGTTTCTCGCCGTGGGAGGTTGTGGCGAGTGAGGGAGAGAGGCTCCTGCAGGTGCGGCCGAGATTCTGCGGCGGAAAGGGAGCCTCTTCTCGGCCGTTGGAGCTTCTCCCTCTGGGACGCCCCGACCCGTGCCTGCCACCTTCCAGGGAAACTGACACCCGTCTCCGTCACTCCACCCCCCCCCCCCCCCCCGGCTAGGCTGCCGTGCTGCAGGCGGCTTTCCGGGCGCATCTGGCACAGGCGAGACCATTGTCTAGCAGGGCGTGCAGCCCGGACCCCCCTGCCGTGCCAAGCCCTCCCACCCAGGTAACCCTGAGGGGCTGCACACGGGCCCAAGTCCTAACGCTCTCTCTCCATCTCTTCCCACGCTTCGCCGGCGGGACAAGCGCAGACGCCTTTGGGTCCTCGCGTCCTGCCTCGCGCTCCGGCCCCTGGCACCCGTGGCCCCCCCAGCGTTGAGCTTCAGGGGCCGAATGGCGTTGAGGTGCTGGGGCATCGAGTACCGTGTCCATCTTGGGGTCAAGACAGAGGCTTAAACCACAGCAGAGATAGGAGCCCCTCCCCTGTGGAAACCACCAGACGCCGATTCTAAGGGTCTCTAGGGTCCAAGTAACCTGCAGTCAGGAAGCTGCGGACGAAATAGTCAGTAACGAGGGCAGCCCCCCGAATCGGAGTGGCGCTCTTAGCCTGGCGCCGGGGGCCCACACGTAGGAGGCGGCGGGGGTTCACGCGGCTCTCTTCCCCACCGTCGCTGCCCCAGGACTCGCCCGAGCCCCGCGTCCCGAGCCCCGCCGTCCAGGCCGAGGGGGACCCGTGGCAAGAGGAGGCCGTCACCATCATCCAGTCTGCCTTCCGGGCACACCTGGCACGGGCCAGGCACAGGTAAGTCCGCCTGGCAGGCCTACCTCTGTTCTGTATCGCAGGGCGGCGCCGGACACCTGCGGGGGCTGCCCTGCCAGAAAGGCACAGGGTGTGTCGCCAGAGCATAAGCCACACCCACCCACCCAGGTGAGGTGGGCCACAGGCTCCGGTCCTCGGAAAGAAGCCTCTCTAGGACCGTTTCCTCCTGCTGGGAGAAAACAAATGGGAGGGGTTAGATACGGTGCCACGGCCGGGGGTGCAGGGGACACGCCCGAGGCCCCTCACAGCCCGCCTGTCTCAGGACCTGGGCCCGTCGGCCTCAGACGATGCTGGCCTTCCCTAAAGTCAGAATCAGCTAGTCTCTCTCTCTCTCTCTCTCTCACAGTGCTGCTGGTCCAAGAGCTGCCACCGCAGCGTTTCCCGACAGACCTGCTTGGGCCCCACGCAGCGCACCCTCCTCTCCGCCCTTCCCTGCGGCCTCTCCTGGTAATTGCTTTTCATTTTGGATTTCACGCGAGGGGCAGCTGGCCTTCCGAGGTTTCAGCCAAAAGAGCTGCCACCGTCCCGGAAGCTGGGACGTGTAAAGTCGTGTCAGGGGGCTTGTCCCGCGCGGCCCCCCGCGAGCTGGGTCACGCCTCGGCCACACCTTCCTGTCACAGCTCCGCCCCCTGTCCCTTGGGTGGTAGGGGAAAGAGCCGGCCCCAAGCGACTCCCCGGAGCCCGACAGGCTGGCCGGTTCCGGGGTCGGTGACCGCAGGCCACGCAGTCGGAGCTTCGTGGTTTTGATTTTTATTCTCACCTCTAACTAGAGCAAGGCGGTGTCCCTCCTTTGGGCCAATGTTTCTCCTGTTTGTTGGTTTTAAGTAAAGCTTTGCTTGTATTTCCTTTTCTGCTTCATTAAGATCCGATAACAGGCAGTGGAGAAATCCCTGGACTGGCAGGGGCCCACGGCCCACGGTGAGGCCCGGCCCCAGCTCTGCCCCACTCCGGACACGGGGTCCTCCCCGGGCCCCACTCCTCCTGTGCGAGAGCCGGAGGGTTGGGCGAGGCCACCTGCAAGTCGCTTTCCGTCCCCAAATGTACGATTCTGCCTGTACTTCAGGCCCTCCCCCCCTCAGACTGTAACCGGGACACTTGCTTGGACCGTGTCTGTACGCCAGAGGTGGCACAGAGGTGGCGGTGTGAGGTCGGGGGCTGTCACTAGACGGAGCGTCGTCTTGAGTCTCGTTTGCGGGCGTGGCGCGCAGGCCGAGTTCTGAGGCCGCAGCGGCGCGGTCGGAGAGGGGCAGGCACAGGAAGGGCGCGGTGCTTCGTAACGGGGGAGAGCCGCACGAGGAGCAGCGTTTCTGAACAGAAGTGTGCGCCCAGGAAGACGGCTGGGTGCGGCGAGCCTGTGAGGATGGGAGCCTCCCGCGTGCCTGTCGTTTCAGGGCAGGAAGACAGCGAGGGGAGCAGCGGGGAGGCCGCGGAGGCTCCGGCTCCCGGGGACGGGGCGCCGAGGCCATGGGGACCGGGGCCGCCGGCAGCCCCGCCGCCCTGCTCTGGTGAGTGGCTCTGGTGAGTGTCGGGTCGCGGGGGCCCTTCCGGGGCTTCCCTGACCTGGAAACCGCCTCGTGTGAAAAACCGCACTCTGTCCCGTTCGGTCATCTGGTCTGGCTTTGTCAGAGCGAACTTTGAACTTTGAGGTTCTCTCCGAAACCTCCGTCTGTAAAGCTCCCCGGAGGCTGCATATTATTCTCCAAATATCAGTTTCAGTCTGATCTCACCAGACCCTACGTTTGGCGACCTTTAGATTCTTGGATCAGGGCTAAAGTGTCTGCGTATGCCGCCCATTTCTGCTCTTGTTAAATGCGTGTCCTTTTAAAGTGGCAGCTCATCCTCCTGCCTGAAAAGTGCCACCGCCGGCCTCGTTCGGGCCCTTGTTTACACGAGGAAACCGTCTCTGAAAACTGCACGTGGAGCCCTTGTTTGATCTGATTGTGCAAGTGTTTTTAAAGGGAAGGAAAAACTGAAGCGAACCTTGAAAACCGATGTTTTTAATTTCATAAGTTTTTCCACTCATAGTTTTCTTGACAGTTACAGAAAAAAAGCTGACACAGTTACAGTATCTGCAGCACGCTGGGTGGTGATTTCCTTCCCTCTTTTATCGCAAGTCAGGGATTGGTTCCTTTTTTATTGGCACTTTACTTTGGGAAGCCGTCAGAGCAGAGGCCGGCTTCCGGGCCCCAGGGGAACCTGCCCCTTCCTCGCGTCCCATCCAGGTGGCCACTGAGGGCGGAGGGGGTCCGCAGGGTGGTCGGCAGGCGCGTCCCAGCCTAGGGTTACGATTATGGGATTTGAAGAGTTTAGATGTGCGTGGAGAAAGGAGCGAGAGCTCGCGGTGGTCCCTGGGCGCCGGCCTGCCTGGCCCGCCCCTCCTCCTGCGGGGGGCGTGTCCTCCCAAGGAATCGTGGGGTGTGGGGTCGATTATGGGATTTGAAGAGTTTAGATGTGCGTGGAGAAAGGAGCGAGAGCTCGCGGTGGTCCCTGGGCGCCGGCCTGCCTGGCCCGCCCCTCCTCCTGCGGGGGGCGTGTCCTCCCAAGGAATCGGGGGGTGGGGGGTGGGGTGGGGGGTGGGGTGGGCACCGGCTGCATCTGCCCGCGAGTCACAGCCGGCCGCCCGGGCGCAGGCTCCGGACGCTGCCGCGAGGGCCACGTGCAGAGAATCCCCGCCGCCGACTGGGGCCTCCCCGGTGCCGCCAGCCTTCGCCTTTCGCGGCTGTTCTGCTTTGGGGAAACTGGCCGACGCTGGAGCTGAGCGCAGAGGGTTAGGCTCTAACGAGGGTGGCCGCGTGGCGTGGCGTCCATCAGGCCGGTCCCGCCGTGCCTCGCGTGTCCGCCCCGGCGGCGCTGGGCGTGGCCGTGACCGCCGTCCCTTCTCGGTTTCAGCGGAGCCCCCTCCCTCGGGGCCGCAGCGCGCGGCGACTGCAGCCGCGGAGGGCGTGAACTCCGACGGCTCCGACGAGGTCGTCTTAGCTCCGCCTCTGCCCACGAAGAAAATCGCCTCCCCGCCCTAGGCCCCTGCGGTCGCCCGGCACGTGGCGATGCCCTGTCCGGGCAAGGTTAGGCTCAGAGGACAGAAGCACTCAGACCGGAAGGGAATTTATCTTGTGCGGAGGAGAACGGTACCTGCTAGACACCTCACCTCCGTCCCCGGTTTCTCTCGTTTTGCCCGTTTGCTTGTTTGTTGAGGGCACCCCGAATGCGTCTCCTTCTTTTATCTCTGGGAAGGGGTCGTCTACGTTCCGCGCCCCCGGCTGCAGGCCCGCCACCCCCGCCCCGTGGTCTTCATGCCGGACAGACACACCTGCCCGGGCTGGGGGGCAGCAGGGGGCCCGGCCGAGACACGTCCTCTCGGGGCACCTCTGGCCACCTGCGGCCGTGCAGGCCAGGGCTGCTTCATCGGCGCTGACGCCGCACGGCCACCGGCTCCAGGACGGGCAGCGCGCCTCAGGGGAGAGCTGATGCGAGAACCCTCGCTCTCAGCCCGAACGGAGGGCCCTGCGCACCGGGGAGAGCTTAGTCCCGGGCCACGCCTCCGCCTCCCCGTCGCCAGCGGGACCCCCGGCACCCCGACGGCGCGGCAGCCCTTCGCGCGTTGCACCTCAGGGGCTCCGGCTCAGACTTGTCCTTCTTTGGGAAAGTCCTGGGCCCTCCTCACAGCGGTCAGAGGCTCCCGGCCCCAGCACGGGCAAGGCGTGTGGCCAGGAGGCTGTGTGTTGCCCTGTCCCGTGAGAGATGCGGAGGGCTATCCCAGCCCCGGCCACCCGGAGTCAGGCGGGGGACCCGCCAGCCCCTTTCACCGCTTAGGTGCCGGTCACACAGTGGGTTGAAGAAAGTTCAGCCAGGGGGCCAGGCTTGTGTCATGTTTTCTCTGCTCGGCCCGTGAGCTGCCAAGTGCGTTTTTTCTTCTGTTTCCCCCGCTGGACTGATGGCTAACTCGAGTGAACTCGCTGCTGACCTTTGCCTTGTCTCAGCCGCTGGGTCTGTTCCTCCTCTGGGTGCCGGCTCGGCTAACGGCCTGTAGGAGCCAGTCCACCCGTCAGGCACCCAGAGGGCGACGAAGGCGGTGCCGGCGGCCTGCAGGTCCTCGAGGGGCTCATTCTCCGCCCCCCCCATTCAGAAACGGGCATTTCTGCATTACTCCTTACTCAGGGGCCCAGGGCTCTGGGGACCTATGACGGATGGATCACCGCCAGGACGTCCTCGCCTGGCCCTGGAGGAAGAGGCCGTGTGTGCAGCGGGCTGGCCGTCGGCAGAGCTGGGCTGGTCAAGGTCAGCCCCAGGACCTGAGTTGTCCAAGAAAATGCTCCTGAGAATTGCAAATATGGACATTTGTGCTGTGCCTCTGCTCCTTGGGCCCTGCAATGTTGATCTAGTAAAAGTAAGCAGTCTGGAAGCCACCTCAGTAAGTGACTTAACTCAAGCTGTGACCCTCTGACGCTGTGTGGATCTGTTCCCTGGAGAATGCCAGGTGCCCAGCGTGCTTGCAGGGCCCACGGCTCGGGGCTGGGGTTCTAGGGCTGCACACACAGGGCGGGGCGGGAGAGGGGCCTGGGGCCTAGAGGGCCTGCCTTCTGTGCTGCCCCACTGGACGGGCCCGGCCGCCCGGCAGACAGACCAGAACCCTCGTCCCAGCAAAAAGACCGATGCATTAGGAAAAGGACGGCCACCTAGCTCAGAGCAACCAGCGTGAGAGCTGCAGAGCTTTGCTTCGTTGTTAAGTAATAAATACCCTCTGCAGAAAGCCCCGTTCACCTTCAAGAGCTGAATAGAATTTAAATTCCACGAGAAGCCGTCTAAGCCAACTCAAGCCCCTCCCGTGGTTTTGGAAGCAGTGTTTGCTCTCGTGTGGCTCAGAAATTCCGAGGACTGGAGAGTGGACACTCAAACCTTCCCCGGGGCCGGCCGGCCGGCTGCTGCTCCGGGTGAGGACCTCCCCGAGCTCCCGAGGGCCTGTTAGCAGCTGATCACGCCGGGTAAGCATCCTTTGAAGCGAGAGAACCCACATCTGGGAGCTGAAATGTGAAGCCATCAGGTGGCTCCAGGAGGAGGTGGTGGACTCGCTGGCCTTCGACCTTTGTATTTAGGAGCGCTCTGACCTTTGCGTAATTTGTACACAAGTCTCTTGGAAGGCATAAGGCTTTCCCTCTGTGCTACTCATCATTGGCCTTTGTAAATAAAAGCTGTTTTGCAGGGTCTTTGTCTTGATTGGCCTATAAACCCGTGACTTTTCATGACCTCTGGGTGTGCCATTGCCGTAGCTCATGCTGCACAAACCCCGTGCTTCTGGGCTCCTGGCTTTTGCTTTGGTCACATCACAGCCCTGGGAGCGTAGAGCCAGCCGGAGGAAGGGGTCCCACAGCCAGCTCCCTGCCGTGCGTGAACTCGTGCATCTGTCTTTGAATTTCTCTTCCTTGTTCATCAGTGAGGACTTGAGCATCAAGAAATGAAAATGAGGGCTTCCCGGGTGGCGCAGTGGTTGAGAGTCTGCCTGCCGATGCAGGGGACGCGGGTTCG
>NC_041227.1:79703471-79749738 GCF_002837175.3 Physeter macrocephalus
GTGAGCCGTGGCCGCTGAGCCTGCGCGTCCGGAGCCTGTGCTCCACAATGGGAGAGGCCACAGCAGTGAGAGGCCCACGTACCACACAAAAAAAATAAAAATAAAAAAAAATAAAAAAAATAAAAGAAATGAAAATGAGGGAGTATTTCCCCCAATTCTATTTTTTGTTTTAGGAGCAGGGAAGGAATAATTTACTGAGGAATCAGACGTGAATGAGCCCCCAAAAAGTTGACTTCTGGAAAAATAGTTGTTTTCCAATATTTTGTTGGAAAATCGCAGCACGAGGTGCACCTGTGGCTTTGTTTGCATGCGGCTGCTTGCTGGGCCCTCGAATTTGTCTGAAGCCCTTACGGGGACTGGTCTGTTGGCTCCAGCACTGGCCCGAGCGGATCACCGCGCGTCTTACGGGCAAATGGGTCGCTTGGAAGACTTGGCGCTTTCAGAGGTGCTGGTTGGCCCTCGAAGAGGTTGTGACAGAGGAGAGCAGGGTTCATCAAACCCTTAGCCCGGCCACAAGCCTGCTGCCACCTGCTCTCCCGTGAGGCTGGGGTCTGGCAGCAGAGAGGCAGCCTCAAGGGGGGGGGGCGGGGGGGGGTCTCAGCTGGAGCTGGTGAGAGGAGAATGGAGCACGGTCCCCCCCCGGGCCTTCACCCAGCAGGAGGAGAGCCGGCAGGAAGGTGTAAACTTGTGGACACGTACTTGTGCGCAAGCACGTGGGGTCCTTCTCCCCACTCCTGCCATGGCCCTCCTTGCTCTTGGAAGCTCTTCACTTCAAAGGTGGAGCCCAGCTTGGTCTGCACGTGAGCCTCCTTAAAGGCTCGTAGCTGAGAGTGACCCCCAGGCCTCCGCCCAGAAGATTCTAAACATGAGGTTCCTCAAAATCGCAGGCTAAGGGGGGAAAATGTCAGACTGAAAATCCCTGGTTCCTCTTAGCTGCTGTCGGGTTCACAGCACGCATGTTGGGATGAGGAACGGGTCCGTGTTTCTTTGCTTGGACGCCAGCCAATGGCCTCTGGCCAGCGCCCTCCGTTATCCTGGGAGCCCCGCCGGGCAGCGACAACCCAGAAGGTGGTCCCGTTAGACAGTGCCTACCTGGGGAATCTGGGGGACGTTTCCATGGTGCTGTGTCCTTTCTGAACAGGGAGAGGGGGTGCCCCTGAGCTATTCGTTAATTAAGCCCAGAACAGCCTGGGATTCAAAGCAGAGGGCCCCATGTGTGCCCAAGCTCCCGGGGCGACCATTCAGGCAGCCCCCCAGCCCTCCCCTCCGGCCCGGCTTTGAGGGAGTGAAAGCGGGGAAGCCCGGGGGTAGGTGGGCCGTGGGCGCAGCTCATGGAAACGGCGGAAAGCCGCTGTCCCTGCTAATAGCAGCCTCATCCACTGTCAGCCGGTCTCACAGGGCCCCCCCTGCTCAGCTCTGTGACGGCCGCTCTCTCTGCAGCTGGGGACGCGGTGGCCCCTTCCCCACCCCCTCCCCGTTGACGTGGTTTTTCTCCCGGCCTGTACCAGCCCTTCCCCTGCTCTCTCGTAGACGTGGGCGTCCCCAAGGCTCTGACCCCAACCAGACCCCACCCAGACCCGAAATGTCGACGTGGACGTCTGCACATGTGTGCCTCAGGTGCCTCAAACTCGGCCTAGCCCAGCTCTGAGTTACCTTGGCCCCCTAACCTGCCCCGGGCCAGCGGTCCCACCCCAGGGGATCACAGCCTGTCAGTTGTCGGAGCCGGGACCAGGCATCATCCCCCTGTCCCTCCATCCTCCTCGCCTTCCACAGTCACCAGGCCCCAGCGGCTCCTGCTGAGAGCCCCCGACACCTGCAGTGAGGCTGGCTGACCCCACCGGGGGCCCCACGGACCCCAGGACGAACCCCAACTCCTGAACCTGCCGTGCCCCCCGCGCACAGTCACAGCACGCACACGATGCAAACACGCATACACGCACAGGCGTGCACACGCGTGCACGTGCACACCCCCCCAACTCAAGCCACCGTAAGCTATGTGAGGCTCTTCCGTTCTTCCAAAAAGGAGACCACAAAAAAAGACCAACTTGAAAGTTCCCACACTTTTCATGGGTGTGGATGAAACTATCAAATGCCAACTTGTTCATGACTCTTTAATTTGGTCATACGTATTTAAAAATCGTGTAAAAGGAGACATCCTTTGGTTTCTTGAGCTCACAGCAGCGTCACACCCCTGGCCTCGGTCATTCCCACCCTGCGGATGGCTGCAGAATCCGCGGGTAGCTCCCTGGCCCGACTGTCTTCCGCGCTCCACGCCTGGCTCTCCAGCCGCCTCCTTACCGTCTCCTTCTGGATGTCTTGACATCTCACCTCACCTCGTCCGGAACTACGCTCACCGGCCTCACACCCATTAGGATGGCTACTATAAAAATAAACAAACAAAAAAATCAGAGGTGTTTGTTGGTGAGGATATGGAGAAACTGGAATCCCGTGTCCTGACGGTCTGAATTTAAGGTGGCGTAGCCACTGTGGGAAACAGTACGGCGAGTCCTCGAAAAATTAAATATAGACTTACCATATGATCCAGGAATTCCACATCTGGGCCTACACCCCCAAAGAGTTGAAAGCACGGACTCAGACAGATCACAGCGTTATTCACAGCAGCCAAAAGGTGGAAGCGAGCAACCCATGTCCATTGATGGCTGAATAGACAAACACAATATGGTTCATCCATTCAATGGAATATCACTCAGCCTCAAAAAGGAAGGAGATTCTGACACCTGCTGCAACGTGGACGGACCTTGAGGGCAGGCTGCTCAGTGAAATAAGCCAGACACAGAAGGACAGATACTGTGTGATTCCACTCCTAGGAGGTCCCTGGAGGAGCCAGGTCCATAGAGACAGAAAGTAGAGGGTGGGCGCCCGGGGCTGGGGGAGGGGGAGGGGGAGGGGAGTGAGTGTGTAATGGGGGCAGAGCCTCAGTCTGGGAAGATGGAAGGTTCTGCAGATGATGGTGGTGATGGTTGCACAACAATGTGAATGTGCTTAATACCCCTGAACTGTACACTTTAAAACGGTTAAAATGAGAATGTTTTGTTATATGTATTTTACCCCAATTTTAAAAAGTGTTTTAAATGACACAATTCTCCCCTCCCCAGCAGGCTCACCCGCAGGCCTCCTCATATCCACCCCATCATCGTGTGCACAGGCCGGACACCTGGGTCGGGGGTGTCATCCGTGACCCCCTCGCCCCCATCTCCAATCCTTCCACAAAAAATCCTATTAACCTCCTAAGTACGGCCCACGTCTGTCCACTCCTCTCCATGTCCACCCCTGCCCACAACAGCCCAAACCACCACCTCAGCCTCCCCTGAATAGCCACGCCCCCATGACCAGTCGTCTCAGACTCACTCTGGCCAGGCCCCATCTGCTGTCCACTGCTGCCTGGAGTTAGGGGGCAGGAAGGTGGCAGATGTGCTGGGGACGGTGCCTTGCCCTACGAGAGCCAGCAGCCCTTGCTCCCTGGAGAGGCCCAACCCGGATGTGGCTGGTGCATCACAACCCCTCAGGGCCTCCTGCGGCCCCTGGCATAATCGCTCACGGCAGGGATTCACTCAGCAGAGTGCTGCTTCTCCGTGTAAAGCCAAGGTTATTTGCTTGTTGTCTGACTCCCCTATCAGGCTCTCTAAGGTAAATTCCACACTGAGTTTGTGATGCTTATTGCTGTTCTCAAGGCCTAACACAGTGTGTGGTACACAGTAGGTGCCCAATAACTGTGCAGAATGGATAAATGAGGGGCCCAGCAGCCCTTGGTGCTTACCTCCCTCCATCGGTGCTCTTCCGTTGTATCCTCTGTCCCCCACCGGACCAAGAGATTCGTGAAGACAGTGATCATGGGATTCACCGGTATACTCGCACAGCAAACACAGTACCCAGCACACAAAAAAGTGCTTAATGCATGTTGAGTGAAGGATTCTACCAGCCTCCCAAGATAGGATCTCTGAGGGAGACTTGACTCTCCCTTCTCACTCCCGTCGCCCCATCAAATTAGCAGCCAAGCTCTGTGCATTCTGTCTCAGTGGATTCTTCAGATTCCGAGCCATCCTTCCATTTGTTAGACTTAGGTCAGGCTGGAGTATAACGCCCCAAATAACAGTAACCCAAACAAGTCAGAAGTTTCCAAAGCCCCGAGGAAAGCAGTACAGGTAAAATATGGTAAAATAGCTGCATGATTTTCAAAGTCCTGTGCTCTTATTGTTGCTCCCCTCTCCTGAACACAAGGCTTCATGGTCCAAAGTGGCTGCTTGAGCTCCAGCCACAACATATGCATTCTAGCAAGCAGGAAGGAAGGAAGAAAGGGGCATCCCCTCACTTGAGGACATCACTCATATCCTATCGGTCAGAACATAGTTGCACATCCAGCTACAAGGGAGCCTGGAAATGCTGTCTTTTATTCTAGATGGCAATATGCTCAATAAAAGTGAGAGGGCCTGTTACTAGGGAAGAAGAGAAGGCTAGATCCAGTGGGATGGCCAGCACTCTCCTCCCTGTTCCTCGTCTCCCTCCAGCATCAGGCCCTCTGGTCGTCCTCCCCACCTCCGTAAACACAAGTCTTCTCCCCTTGCTCAACGGATTGATTTAGATTCCACGGGGCACCCTGGGTTCCCTCCATGCCCCAGCTCGGCCCCCATCCCCAGGCCTTTCGAGAAACACGAGGCCCTTCCCCACCTCCAGCTGGCCCCTTGCACGAGCTGTTTCCCAGCCAGGAATGTCCTTTCCACCGAGCCAGCCCACACGGCCCCCGCTGCCGAGAAGCTCTTTGCAGTCAGCCCCTCCTTTCTTTGTGTTCTCACAACGCGAGTTCATTTCGCGTGCTTTAAGATTTCCTGCACGTTTGCCGCGTGCCAGGCACTGAGGGAGGAAGGCACTTTGTGCACTGCATCCGGGGTTATTTCATCTGCTTGCGAGTCTGTCTCTCAGCTAGGCTGAGCTCTGTGGGACTGGAGGAAATTTCTTCCCTGCCCAATACCCACCTGCCCAGGTGCCGGGCCCCCAAGTGGGCAGAAGTCTGGCCCGAGCACCCCTCACCAGGGTGGCGAGGGCCCACGCGGGAGAGGCCCAGGGGCACGGTGTGCGGGGGGCGGTGGCCACAGGGTCAGGAACGGGCTGTTCCCCCCACACGCCCAGAAGAAGGAACGAGGGGCTGAGGCTGAGCCCGTGGGAGGCGGCTCTTCCTTCGAGGGACCCAGCAGCTGCCACCTTCGGCAGGAGCACTCCGAGTCGGATTTGCATTTCAGAAGGTGGAAGGATGGCGGGCAGCGCGGCGGCCCAAGGGCGAACCCTGTGAATGCCGCCTGCGCCCCCCCCAGCCGGGGCCCGGCGGAGCCCAGTGAAGCCAGCCCCCTCCCCGCCACCCACCCGGAGAGGAGAGTGCTGGGGCAGCCGGGCAGGCCCGCAGGCGGGGCGCAGCCTCGGTGGGGAGCGCGTTTCCAGCCGTCCCTCCTCTGGGATCCTCGGCGGGGAGGAAGGTGGAGGCGCCTGCACAGCAGAGCGCGCCCCCAGAGCTGGGCCTCAGCCTTGGGCAGACGAGGGGGCGAGCCTGCTGGGACCTCCTGCCCCCCCCAAGCCCACGCCCACGCTGCAGACCCAGCTGGGACGTCTGCGGAGGAGAGGGTCCCTGGGCCCACGGGCAGGAGAATCCGGGCTGAGAGTGCAAACCATCCTGGCTGGTGACCTGGGGTGAGCCTGTTACCCATCTGTAAAAAGGGAGTGACGATGGCCGTGTCTCTGGGTGGCCTGGGTGGGCCTATGCCGGCCAGCGTTGCTCTCTAAGACCACGATGGTGTCTGTTCCGGAAACACGCGTGGAGCATCGATTAGGGCCCAGCTGTGATGGGCCGTCGCCACGGCTTTGCTTCTGGAAGCCTCTGCCTTGCTCCTGACCTGACCACCGCGCCCCCCCGCCGCACCTCCGGGAGAGATGGGACAGCAGGGGCAGACGTGGGCACCTCCGGATTGGTTCTGAGGCCCTGGGAGCCAGGGAGAGGCCGGCGGGAGTGTGGTGCGGTCAGATTCCTTCACAGAGACCTCGGGGGGCGGGGGGGAGAAGCTCAGGACCAAGCCCTTCCCGTCCAAGCTCCTGGTGGCCTGGACGAGGGGCTTCCTTTTCGGAGCCCAGGCTGGGATCACGTCTCTCTGGGGAGCGGGAGGCCGCCGGGCTCCCCGGGAGAGGCAACCCTGGCTCACCCTGACTCCCGGGACCCCATCCTGACAGTGAAACGGGCCTCCCCGCGCGCGAAGAACAAGGTCTGTCCAGGCCCGGCTTTGAATCTGGGGAGCCAGTGGCCCCCACATGGGAGCCAGTGGCCAGGCAAAGACTTCCCGGCTGTGGGGTGAGTGACTTGAACTGGTGACTGGGGGACAGGTGACAGTGAAGGAAGGAAGCTGGGCTAGAGCTGTGAGCACCCCCTTTCCAGCGTCACCCTGGGACCACCGGGCAGGGAGGTAGGACTGTCCTCCTTTTGCAGACGCGGAGACCGAGGCTTGGAAAGCTGCCCGGTGGAAGGGTCTCCGCTCTTGGAGGGGAAACAATGTCACGAGGCGGCCCAGACCTGGAAGCAGCCGGGGGGAGGGGGGCTCCGGAGAGGGAAGTGTGCGTCTGTCCCTCCCACGGCCCCAGGCGGGCGGTGGGGGGCGGATGGGGGGACTCCAATTCCTCCTGGCCCTGCTGGGCCGCTTCCAAAGTCCCGGAAAGGCGTCCCCCCGCCCCCCCCAGGCACAGGAGCAGTGCAGTGCTTGGTCTACCCTTCCCAGCTAGCCTTGGTCGCCGACACAGACCCCAGCCCACGGGGGGCCAGAGACCCACCGCTCCTGGAGATGGAGCAGAGGTGCGCGAGGCTGCCAGGAGGAACCCATACGCACCTCAGCCTCCAGGACCCTCCTCTCCCAGGCGCCCTCACCCAGCCCCCTTCCCCGAGCCCACCAGGGTGGAAGGGAACTTACTGGCTGACCAAAGAACAGCCCCCAGAGCACCACAGCTTGAAGAAACCTTTCCCCATTCGGGGAGTCCACAGAATCAAGATGGTCACAGCCATGGCCCTGTGTCCACAGCCCGCTCCGTCCTGCCTGGTTCCGTCCTGACTGCCCCTGATCCCTGGGCTTGGCTGTGACTGGCTTTGGCCGACGGAGCGTTATTAAAGGGGACACGAGCCTCCGGCTTGCCCTCTCTGGCCTCCCTGAGATGCCGGCTAAAGAAGCCCGAGGTAGCTGGCCGGAGCCACGTGGTCCACTGAGTCGGCACCAACCGCCAGCCATGAATGAGGCCGGCTGAGGGCACCCGGCCCCGGTGGCGCTGCCACATGGCCGCGGGTGCACGTGTGACTCTGGGTGACAGAATGAGAACCACCCAGCTGGACCCAAGCTGCTGACCCCCGGAGTTGCCAGCAAACACAGCGGAGGTTGCTTGAACCCGCCAAGGTTTGCGGCGGTTCATTATGCAGCAGTAGATGACCAACACATCGGCCTTTAAAAAACACGCCGCTCAGCGGGTTGCGCTGGGGAGAGAGTTAAGCCAGAAATAAGAAAAGACGGGGGTTTGCATCTTGTCTCTGCACCCAATTCTCTGAGCCTCTGTTTCCTTCTCTTAAAACAGGGACCGTGGTCATCCGCCTCGCTCGAGAATTAAGTGAGACTCTGGGCACGAGAGGTGTCTGAGCAAATGTCGGTGAGCACGGTCACCCCCCCCTCGAGCAAGACGGCCTCCTGAACACGGCTCCTGCTCTCGTCACGGGTCGAGGCTGTGGTTTGGAGCCTGAGCTGCCGCTGCCGTAAGCCGGGCTTGGCGAGCACTGAGGCCCCCGAGGGCGACGTGGGTCCCCCCAGGGCTCGTGGCTGGTGGCAAAGCCTGAGGTGAGCCCAGGTCGCACAGCTTGGCACAGTGCTCATTCCAGATGCCAGGTTGGGCGGGGCGGTGGGCGGGGATGCGGGACCCACCCGCGGAGGGTAGGGTGTCTCTGTGACTCCTTTTCCTCCGGTGCCAGTCTCCCTTCATGTCACTTTGGGGCTACCTCCTCTGGGGCGCCGCTTTGCATCTGCCTTGGCCTTGGGACACAGGGACCAGCCTTGTCAGTACTGAGCGTGAGGTAAGGGTAAGGAGGCTCCGAGGGAGACCCCGGGTGCGGGCTGGGACTCGGCACAGCATCCTTGGCAGGTCAGGGGCCATCCCTACCGATTTCCTGGTTCCCGGCGTGGGGGTGGGGCGCGCTCTGGATAAGCCAGGCCGCTGGAGAGGGGACGCTAGGCGGGCCGGAGGGGTGCACGTCACTCTGGCCGGGTCTGCTAGGCTGGCTCCCGTGGCCTGCTCGGGGACCGCGCTGGCAGCCATCTCTCCCAGCCTCCAGGGCCACGGGCAACTCCACCGCGGCCAGCTTGAAAGCAGCGCTCCTGTGGCTTTTCTGTGGCCAGGTGCCTGTGGGGACCGGGCGCTGGGCTGGCTGTGCGACTCAGCGGGAGCTGGGGAAAGCAGGCATCCGGCTCTCCCTTTTCCCCGCCGGTTCTCACGAGCTCTATCTCCATGGAAAATATGAATCTCGCTGGCCAGGGTCCAAATGCAGGGGATTCCATTGTTCTGGCTTCCGGCCCAGGGTCTGGCACCCGTCCCCTGCCTGGCCCTTCTCCCAGCGCCTACAGGTCTTGGGACAAACCATTCAAGAGCCTCAACCCAGCCACCTTCCTGGCCTGGAGAACAGACCCTGGGGAGGTCCTGGCCTGGCTTGCCTCCTCCTTTGTTCCAGATGCTTCTACCAGATGCTTCCAAGCAGCTCAGTCCTCAGTGCTCTCTCCTTGCAGACTTTCTCATCCCTGTCCTTCACTCACAGACTCTACTTCACAGGAGGGAAGGGAGGGAGGGAGGGGAGGGAGGGAAGGGAGGAGGGGGAGGGGAGGGGAGGGAGGGAGGAGAGGGGAGGGGAGGGGGGGGGGGGGGGGGGGGGGGGGGGGGGGGGGGGGGAGGGAGGGAGGGGAGGGGAGGGAGGGAAGGGAGGGAGGGAGGGAGGGGAGGGGAGGGAGGGAGGGAGAGAGGGAGGGAGGGAGGGAGGAAAGAAGAACGAAGGTGGTCAGGGAGATACTGAGTGAGGCCCTTGCATGTGTAATCCTTTGTACCTGTGACAAAATGTGCATAACCATTTCAACCTGTACAATTCAGTGGCATTAACTTTGGTCATAATGTTGTGCAACCTTCACTACGTATTTCCAAAACTTTTCATCCCCCCCGAAAAGAAACCCCTCACCCATTAAGCAGCCCCTCCCCATTCCCCTCTCCCAGCCCCTGGCAACAACTAATCCATTTTCTGTCTCTGTGGATCTGCCTATTCTGGGTATTTCAATGGAATCATACAGTTTGTGGGGTTTCGTGTCTGACTTCTTGCACCGAGCGTTGTGTTTTCAAGGTTCATCCATGTTGAACCAGGTGTCAGTGCTTCCTTGTTTTCTATGGCTGAATGATATTCCACCGAGCGACGGTGCTGCATTCTGTTGATCCGTTCAGCAGCTGATGGACATTTGGGCTGTTCTCACCTTTTGGCTGTTGTGACTAGTGCTGCGGTGTCATGTCACTTTACATACGCTCACGTTGCTATGAGCTAAGCAGAACTCTACCTATTTTAGCCATGAAAAGGCTGGGGCTCAGAGGCCCTGTGACTTGGAGTAGGAGAGAGTTAATTTAAAAAGAAAAGAGGGCTTCCCTGGTGGCACAGTGGTTGAGAGTCCGCCTGCCGACGCGGGGGACGTGGGTTCGTGCCCCGGTCCGGGAAGATCCCACGTGCCGCGGAGCGGCTGGGCCCGTGAGCCATGGCCACTGAGCCTGCGCGTCCGGAGCCTGTGCTCCGCAACCGGAGAGGCCACAACAGTGAGAGGCCCGCGTACCGCAAAAACAAACAAACAAACAAAAACAAACAAACAAAAAACAGTATTAAAAAGAAAAGAAAGGAAAAGACCTGGGCTTTGGAGCTGAGAAGACCTGGGTGAGAGCACGAAAAGAACAGTGTCCAAAGATGGAGCGTCCCGGGAGCTGGGCATACGGCCTGGCTTTCCACACACAGCCTGGACCACGTGACCTCCCCAGGAGGTGGGACTATTTTTAGTCCCATTTCAAATAAAGGAAACCAAGGCCCATCTGCCTGCCACTTGAATGTGTACATTGGGGGCAAGTTTCTTCACTTCTGAGCCTCGAAAACCCCCTCACCACCCGCTCTGTGATGTGGGAAGCTGGCTGAGGCCTGAGGAGATCGTGGGTGTGGGCACTGAGGGTGGCTGGCTCAGCTGGGCCTTCCTGCCCGCGCAGGCCTGGCCCTCCTGGGCCTTCTGGGCTCCCCGGGTCCGGGTCCCCATGGTGGAGGCGATGGGAGGCTGTGGCTCCTTATCGCTGCCTGGGCCGCTCCCTTAGCTGGGGGAAGATTAGCCGTTTCTCCATCGGCCGCCTCCCCGAGTCACACTACAAGGTCATTGAAGGCATGTCCCTTGGCGTCCTGGTCAGTGGCCAGCACTGCAGACCAAGTCCTCTCCGACTTCTCCGGCCACTGGAGCCCTATTTCAGGTCATGTAGTGTGCGGGCAACAGCATGAGGGCTGAATCCTGGTTCCCTGACTGGATGGTGATTCTTGTCCCCCAGGAGCAACAGTGGGACCCGGGCTCCAGCTGCCCCATCTGTAGAATGGGGCTAAAGTCAGTTTCCAGCTGCAGGGGACCCAGGACAGGCAGGAAGAACCACTGCAGCTCCAGCCAGTGAGTGCCAGGCAAAAGAAGGGTGGCGTGGGGTGGCGGCAGGCCTTCCTTGTGCCCTACCCCTGCCACCTGGCATTCTCTAACCCTCGACCTCCTGGGTGCCTGGCCGCAGGAACCCCGTTTTGCAGATCAAGGACAGGAGTAAAGATGCAGAGATCGCACCGCTGCAAGCGTCAGACCCCAGGGCCCCTGGATCCTGTTCACCCAGAGGAAAGCACAATTCTCCAGGGGCTTTTCAGTTCCACGGGGATTTTCTCACCAGCACTGGACCTCAAGCAGCAGTAGGTTTCAGGCTCAGGCTCTGCCAGTAGAGGCTCTGGCGGTGCTTTTCCAGAATTGCATGTTGTGGGTCCCTCCTTTTCTCCACCCTGGACCTCCTTTATCATTCTTTCCCCATGGATCCCTGTGGGAAAATGTCTCACCCACCAAACACGTTGCAAATGTTAATCAGTGACAAGCTCCTTTGCCATTTTGTGCAATCAGAGACACAGAATGCCTGCCAACCGGAAGCTCTGAACAGCCTGATGTATGAGTTTCCTGTGGCTGCTATAACAGGACCACACACTGGGCAGCTTAATCAACAGAAGTGTCTTGTCTCTCAATTCTGGAGGCTGAAGTCTGAGATCAAGGTGTCAGCAGCGTTGGTTCCTCCTGAGGCTGTGAGGGAGGATCTGCTCCAGGCCTCTTTGCCAGCTCCTGGTGGCAATCCTTGGGGTTCCTTGGCTTCTTGACACATCACTCCCATCTCTGCCTCTGCCTTCATATGGTGTTTTCTTCGTGTCTCTGTATCTCTGCAACGCATGTTCAAATTTCTCTCTTATAAGGACGCCGTCATTGGATTAGGGCCCTCCATAATCTCCTATGACTTCATCGTACCTTGATCACATCTGCGACGACCCTATTTCCAAAGAAGATCGCAGTCACAGGCACCAAGAGTTGGGACTTGTACATATTTTCTGTGGGGACAGAATTCGACCCTGTGCACCCAAGTTACCGGTTCATATAATGTTTGGGTCTGGTTTTCAGGCCCTACCAGAGGAAAACGCCCAATTTTGTGAAGCTTCTTGGAACGCGGGAAGGAGCTCAGGGCTGTTAGTCCTCAAACGGGTGGTGTCTGTGACTCATCAGAGAGTGGAAACCGTAGCATTGCAAAGGCCTCTTTTCCCACCTGTCCCATGCTTGCCTGTCTGCAGGAGGCCCACTGGGGCTTCCCAGACTTATCACAGGAAAACGGGCAAGTCAGGGCGGTCAGGTGAGCAGACAGACGGGCCTCTTGGGAAGCCATTGCCCAGAGCTGTCCTTGCCTGCGAGAACCCAGCTCAGCCACAGAGCTGGCCGAGCCCAAGCATGGCAGACGGCAGAGCCCCGGGTGTGGAGACCTGTTTCTCAGAATGCAGGAGGTCCAGAAATAATGCCCCCAGGTGGTGACGAGCCAGAGCCAAGAGGACGCACCCATTGCCCCTGGGGTACCCAGAGAGGGGTGTGCTGGGCCAAGCACCTAGAGCGTTTCCAGCCTCCCCTGTCTGTTCATGGGGTCCCCATCTCAGTAACACGCATGAAGATGCCCCATTAGGAAGTGTGGCTGTGTGGCTTCCAGGTCCATACTCAGCCCTCCTTGGCAGCTGCCTGAATTTCCAGGCTCAAGGATGCCAGGACAGGGCACTGTCTTTCTTCTAGGTCTTGATAAAAGACCCAACCTTCCCCAAAGGGAAGCCCCGTTAGGAGCTGAGTTTACGCCCACTCCTCATCCCGGCCACTTACTGGGACTGGGTCACACTCGGATGCTCTGAGCATTTTACAGTCATTGTATTCCCTATTTACAGACGAGGACATTGATACACAGAGAGGTTAAGTGACTTGCCCAAGATCACACAGCTCTAGGCCACCAAGCCAGGCTTTGCCTCCAAATCATCCGTATTTTACAGACAGGCCACTGGGTCCCTTGCCCGGCGCCGCAGTCTGCGTGTGAGCCACGGCTGCTTGCTGAGGAGCCAGCCCAGCCCCTCCAGGCAGTCCCTGCAGCAGCTCAGTGAACGTGCAATGGTCCAACCAACGAGCGAGCGCCCGGGTGAAGCGCAGCTCTACGTGCAGCGGACGGAGAGCCCGCTGCCGGGATTGCGGGTCCTCAGCGCCTTCCCCGCCAGGCGCCCCTCGGCGTGGGCAAGGGGCCCTAGTGGGCGGAGCCTCGTCCAGCGTGCCAATGGCGGGGCGGGAGCAGGGAGGGGCGGGGCGCGCGGGCGGGGGGTGCGGGAGGCGGGGCCGGCGGGCGACCGGCCAATGGCGGCGCGGGGGCCGGGCGGCGGGCGGTGGGCGGGGGCGCGCGGAGGCGGTGGCGGCGGCGGCAGCGGCGGCGAACAAAGAGGCGGCGGGCGCGGGCGGCCGACCGGAGCCGAGCGCAGCCGAGCCGGGCCGAGCCGGGCCGAGCCGGGCCGAGCCGGGCCGGGCCGGACCCAGGAGCGCGCGGGCGATGCGGGAGGCCAGGCCGGGGTCGGCGGGCCCCTGATCCCTGCGCCCCAGGCCAGCCAGGGAGCCCCGCGGCGGCCGCGCGCTCCAGCCGCCGGCCCGCCATGGCCGGGGTCAGTTACGCGGCACCCTGGTGGGTGAGCCTCCTGCACCGGCTGCCCCACTTCGACCTGCACTGGGAGACCACCAGCAGCCAGTTCCGGCCCGAGGACACCGACTACCAGCAGGTGACGCGGGCCCCCTGGGTCAGGGGTCAGATCTCGGGTCACGGCGCCTCCATTCCGAGGGTCACGGCCCCCCTCCCTGCGGGTCACGATCCCCCTTCCCAGGGTCACGGCCCCCTCTTTCTTCAAGGTCTAAAGACTCCCTATCCCCCACCGACGGTCACGGCCTCCTCCTCCTCCTCCGTGGGTCCTGAGCTCCCCTCCCCGAGGGTCATGGTCCCCTCCTCCTTGAGGGTCTAAAGGCTCCCCACCCTCCATGGAGCATTATGGCCCACTCCTTCTCGTGGGTCACAGCACCCGTTCTTCTGGAGAGCCTCCTCCTGGGTCACAGGTCTCCCCTGCTTGAGAGTCTAAGGAACCTGCCCCCCCAATTCCCCATGGAGGGTCCACAGCCCTGCAGACTCTAGCCTTCTCTTCTGGAGCCACTAAGAGCCTCCTTTCTGGGGTTAGAAGGAGCCGCCTCCTTGCCCTCCATGGAGACCCCTCTGCCAGCTGTCAGTGCCTGCTAAGGCCCCTGACCAGGGGCGGCCTGGGGGTGTTGCCAGGCAGAGCTCCCTACCCAGAGGACCCAGGGCCCTGAGAGCACAGCCGATGCCTGAGAACATTGGGTGAAGCCAGGTGGGGCTTCCTTACTCCCACCCCCAGCCGGGGAATCCCACACACTGCCAAGCTTTTGGTGGGTGAGTGGTCTGGGTAGACGCCAGCCCTCCCTGGCTGGTAATGACCTCGTGCTGGGCGGCCAAGCTGTGGGATGTACACACAGTGCCTGCCCAGAGACCCGGCTGCCTGTAGCCCTGAGGGAGGGAGGCCTGGCCACAGGGACGCCAGATTGGCCTCAGTCTGGAAGGCTGGAAAGGGGCTGCGCCTGGGCAGAGCTGGGGGGCGGCACGGACCCTTCGCAGCCCTCTTTCCGAGTAACCAGGCTGTACCAGTGGAGCCCTAGGTCTGGGGTCGTGCCAGGCCCAAGCACCACCCCTGCCACTGAGCCACTGCTGTTTGAGTGCAGGGCAGGGGACCCGGCTGTGGACATTTCCTTCCTGCCTGGGGATCCGGATTCCACACACCCAGTGACTGGGGTGCCTGGTCACCCAGAACACCTCTGAGTTCCTCTCTGGTGATGAATGCAGAGCCCCAGGGTGGGGTGGGAACGACTTTGCTCATAAGATGGCCTGGGAGTCCGGTATCCGTGGACCGTGTCACCCCTCTCCAGTTCAGAGCTCTTTCCTCTTTGGTCTCCCTTGTCCAGAGGTGGAGAACCGGAAGCACCCCAGCTCTGCAGGGGAGCCTGCCGCCCCAGCCTCAGTGCTCACGTGGTGCGCGGTCCCCCAGCCCTGCTGATCTGTCTCTAAGCAGACTAGAAAGGGGGCTGGGGATTGGCCCAGGGACAGCAGGATTCTTATAAAACTGGACGCCCGTGTTCTAGAAGCCCAGCCCTGGGGGGCTGACCAGTGTGAGGGCAACACCACTCCTCCGTGCACCCCAGGAACTTCACCTGGGGTGGCTCTGCCACACCTGTCCCCGGGGCTCTGCTTCCACAGAACAGGACAATGTACCTTACTTTAGCAAGTTCTCTGCCGCTTGTCAGTTCTGAAGCTCCAGGGGTACCCGGGGTGTCTGTGACCCACGTGGAGCCTTCCTGCTGGCCCGTGGGCTGCCACCTGCCTATGCTGCCCACCACGCTTGAACTGGCTGCCAGCCCTCCTGCCCTCCGAGGCGCCCGGACATGCGGTGGGAAGTGAGCGAGGGGCCGATGCCTGCGGCCGTGGAGGCGTCAGGAGTGGTGGCCAGGCCCCTCTCCGCTCAGCCCGGCCTCCCACAGGGCCCTTTGCTCCTGAGAGGGCCCTGGTTTCTGCCGCGGGGGAGGTTCTGACTCACTCTCTCTCCTCCTCTCCCCACGGAGCAGAATTAGCTGCTGAATAATTCACGGTGTGGAAAGCAGCCGGGCTCCGTCCCCCGCCACCTGGCTGCTGGCTCAGGGCTGTGGAGCTAGCCGGGCCTGGGAGGACCTGGCCGGGCCTGGGAGGACCTGGGCGTCGTCCTGCCCCTGCCCTCCCGTGCTGGTGCTTTGGGGCAAGCACTTGACCTCTCTGAGCCTTCACTGCCTCATTCCTGAATCTGGGCTGGTGCGCCCTCTTTGCAGGGCTGGTAGGGAAGCGAGGGCCCCGCGCTCCTGCTCTGTGTTGGGTATGCAGCCCAAAGAGCTCCCTTTTTGGGTGGGTGGGCGATGGTTTGGCGTGGGCCCTGGCCTAGGGCCTCTTCCTGCCTCCCCTGGGGGAGCGTTCCTAGCTGTGGGGGGATGGCCGCCCTCATCCCGCTGGTGGGTGGTAGACCCCGTATCCTCCTGACTTGGGACACCCCTCTTGGCCTGGGAGCCTGTCTGTGTCTGGCACACACCTGGGCTGCAGGGGCCTGGCAGGCTTCTCCCCACATGTGGGCTGGGCCCAGCTGGGGAGGGGCTTCTGCTTCCCAGGGGAAAGGCGGGGCCTGATGCAGGAGTAGAGGGGTGGTATGGCCTGGGGAGACCAGCTGTTGACCTTCGCTGTTTCCTGCCCACACCATCCACTGCTGGGAGCCGGGTGAAACCCACTGGAAACCCCATGGGCCAGACCCTGTTTGGGGGTGCTGTTTGGGGCTATCGCTAGCCTTTTCTCACACAAATCTGGAGGATGAGGGCAGTCGTCTCCATTGTACAGATTAGCAAACTGAGGCTTAAAGAGGAGATTGGCTGAGAATCACATAGCGAGTGAGTGGTAGGGCCGGAATCCTGCTTCAGGCCCCTTGCCCCTGCCCCGCTAGGAGCCAGAGTCAGCCTCGGAGGACAGGGGCTTCCTGAGTTCCCACCGGCTGGCCCCCTGCAGGGGATGTGACTGAGGGATTAGGTGCTGATGGAGGCTGTTCTGCGGGCTCTCAGAGCCCTGGCTGGCCCTATGCTAGGGGCTTGGAGCCTCTGCAAGACCAAGGATCGGGTTTTGCATCCTAAAGGCTTGTGATTTCTCTTGGCTTCCTATTCCTGAGGCCTCCACCCTGGAGAGGAGAGGCTCCCTGGCTGTGACTTGTGTCTCTTGGGGGCTCATGCTGTTTGCTGAGTGGACAGACTGCAGGAGGGTGCTGCTGCGTGTTCTGTGGGGCCTGATGGGATCTGCGGGCTGGCAGGTGCTGGAAGGGGCAGAAGGCTTCTGGGGTCTGCTCTGTGCCGCCCCACCCCCACACCTGCCTGCTTGGCTGCTGGTCTGGCTCCCCCTGGGACTGGGCTATTGCCAGCATTCCAGGAGCTCCCCAAACCTGGGGCAGCTGACTGGGGGGGGAGGGGTCGCAGGCCCAGAGGAGGGAGGAGACTCTCTGGTGGTTGCATAGCCTGTGACCTGATGTGGCTCGAGGCCAATCTGTCCTCCATGGTGAGGGTCAGGGCTGTCATGGCTGCAGGCGGGGGGTGGGGGGAGAGTCTCAGAGCCCTCTCTGCAGACCGGAGTGCGGGTGCCTGGCTGCGGGGTACCCAGCCTGGGCTCGAGTTCTGTAGCTTCCCACCTGTGTGACCTTGGGTGGGTCCATCCACCTCTCTGGGCTTCACCTGGCGGGGATCTGCCCCCTTAACTCCTACCAGCCCTTCCCAACTCCCCCCTCCCGAGCCTCCCACACCCCTGGTGTCCTGAGGCAGAGGTCACACCCACTCTCTGCCCTCAGTCCTTCTCATTGTCGCTCACTGTCTCCACCAGTTAAGGGGAAACTGGAAGCTGTGAGCTGGAGAACAGTACAGCCTGGTATGGTGGTGCTGTGATCAGGTCAGGACTAGGCCTGCGGAAGTCCAACAGTCAGGGAAGGCTTCTTGTAGGAGGCACTACCTTGCCTGCCATGGAGGCGGTGAGCCAGGCTGTGAACGACCAGAAGGCGAGGACCTGCCTGGAGCTTGGTGTGCAGTGGGCACACCAGCTCACCTTCCACGTCGGCCCAGTGTGTGTGGGGCCCGTTTCCCATTAAAGCCCTGAGTGCTTGGATGTTCCCATCGAGACCCTAAAGATAAGACCGGGGTGGCTGTGCAGAGACCTTGGGGAAGAGTGTTCTAGGCAGTGGGAACTGCCCGTGCAAAGGCCCTGAGGCAGAGAGAAGCCTGGGCCTCAGCCCAAAATAAGGGAGTCCCTCTGGTCTGAACATGCTGCCTCAGAGCTGGTGACTGCTCTGTGCCCGGGGTTGTGTGAGGCCAGCCTGGAAGGCCACTTAGGCAGGACCCACAGGAGCCAGTGGTCTCCTAGCAGAGACCACAGCACCCTGGTTGAACGCTGTGACTCAAGCAGGGTCAGCGTGTGCCTGTGAGTGAGGCTGGTTCCATTGGCACCATCTCCACAATCAGGAGGAAATTCACTCTGGTTAAAAACGGCATTCATCGCCTCTCTTCTGGTTTATGAAAGTAAGACGCATTCATGGAACGCTTGGAAAATAGGAAAGAGTGTGGAGGCAGGAAAAAAATGTCCCTTTAGCTGGAGTCTGTCCATGCGCTTATACCCGGGGAGGGGTGCCACCTGAGACTAGAATTTGTCTCCTGCTTTAAACATCATGTCTTTTGGACCGTGTCCTTGGTCCATGGTGCTTGGTGCTTACCCGGCATCCCAGCACACCAGTCAGGATTCTGGGGCTGCAAGCGACAGAAACGTGCCAGACGTAACAGAGCACGCCGAGGGGCTGCGTGGAAGCTTCTATAGCACGCCCCACGTGGACAGCAGCTGTGAGGGTGCAGGGCCTATGCATTGGTGGGGGCCGGGGAAGCCCCTGCTGGGCGAAATCAACTTTGTCTGTTTCGCTCTTAGCCAGTGCCCAGGCGCTGGGGAGAACTGACTGTCACGTGGCCCTTTGGCTGGGAGGTGAGGCTGCTGGCTGCCTCTGCCACCAGGTCTACACCCGCTGAGGGGTAGGCGTTGGGGCCAAACTCTTGCCTGGCGCTGGTGTGGGCTCTGCGCCGCCAGGCCCCATCTTTGGGCCTTTCTGGGGCTCCTGGTTTTCTTGGGTCTGAAGATGCAGCGACCAGCTCTGTCCCCAGCACTGTACTGCCCTGTCTGGGGGACAAAACAGCTGGGAGGGCGCCTGTTTTGGCTCTGACCAGGGGCTCTTGGTCAGGCTCTGGGCTGGGTGCTCTGTGGCTCTGACCCCCAAGCTACAGCTGCTCTACCGAAGAGGCCCACGGCGTTTGTTTAGTAAGCTGTTTGTTTCTGGAAAGCCAAACGGCAACACTACAGAAGTGAAACTGAGGCCCCTGGCCAGCCAGAATCAGTGCGCTGGGAGGCGCCGACAGGCTCCAGCTCCAGCCCAGCGCTGCCCTGCCTGCGGCCGCAGCCCCTGCGCACGTTCCGAGTCTGGTCCCCCCAGCAGGTGCTAGGCCGGGAAGGCTCAGAGGGTGTTGAGACCAGACCCCCACTGGCCAAGGCAGCTCTGCTGAGTCCTTGGCTGGAGAGGAAGAACCGAATCTGCAGCCCAGGGACTGGATCACAGAGAGAGAAAGTGCCCCACGTGGCCCCCGAGGAATGGGGGCACGTGACAGAGGGCGGGTGCAGCAGGACCCAGGAGCGCTTGGCTGTGCCCATTGCTGCCTCCTGGGATCTGCCTAAGCCCTGTGCTGGGCCGGGACACACACATGGCCCCCAGGCAGCTCTCAGGGGCTTCCCAGGATCTTGGGGAGGGTGAGGACCCAGACCCACGGTCGGGTTGCTGCAGCTCAGTGTGGCGAGGCTCTCATGGCACACACCAGGCACTGTCGCCCAGAGCAGGGAGCCACACGCGGCCGGGGCGGGGGGGGTGCTTTGCAGAGGCCACCCGTGGCTAAGGTCCCAGGCCTGCCCGGGCGTCCCTGCTGCAGAGGGGATGCAGATGCCCCGGAATTGGGTCTGCCGCCTGCCCTGCTGGACTCCCGAGGGACCTATGCACCGCGGACATGTGCTGAGGCAGCGGGTGCCCTCCGTACCACGGACGGGGCTGTTGGAGGCTGCGGTGGGCCTCCAGGCCTCCAGCCCAGCGTCAGGGGCAGGACAGGGCCTGCGCCTGGTGCCAGCTGGCCCTGAGGCTGCTCTGGTTCTCGTCCAGAGTCGGGGCAGGCGCCCAGTGTGCCCTCAGGGAGCAGGGCCAGGGGAGGGTTGAGCGACTTCCTGGGCTGGGCCTGGTGGAGCTGAGGGGTGCCAGGGTCTGCGCGTGGGCTGGGAGGGCTGCCGGGGGGTGGGGGCGCTGCCTCCCTCCACACTGCCCCCCACTCAGGGCCTGGGCTCTTCATGTGCCGCTGGGCTCGTGCGCATACGCAGGCTGCAGGCCCTGCTTGGTGCGCCCTTCCCCCTGCTGGGAGGTGGCTGGCTGAGGCTGGGTCCCCTCAGAGGGGCAGGTGGGCTCTGAACGGTAGGTGTGCCAAGGGCGCTTGGTTTTGTCCGCAGCACCCTCTAGGGCCAGGCGTGTCCTGTGTTGGCCGAGGGCATGGGGTGAGGCCGGGCTGCCCAAAGCCTGAGCGGCCCCCTGCTTCTGCCTCTGAGAAGAGCGCCAGGCGCGGTGCCACTCTGCCCAGCTCCCCTGCTCTGGCCCCGTGCGCCCTGGGCTGGGTTCCTGACCGTTGTGAGGGGCCCTCCAGACTGCTGACCCCCGAGTCGGGTTGGGCTGTGCCCCCGGGTGGAGACGAGCCCTGGGCTGGGCTCTGGCCTGGATGATGATGTGACCGCCCGTCTGGTAGCCCCTGGCTACATCTGAGGCCTGTCGCGTGCGCCCCCAGGGGTGGCGGGTGGGAGGTGCTTGCAGACAGGCTGGTGAAGAGCAGAGGAGTTTCTGGGTGTCATGCTGGGAGACGTGTTAGGGCACCAGGACCGAAATAGACACGCTCGCGGCTCCGAGGGCCGCGCCGGCGCCGTGCTCTCTGGTGTCTGTACCCTCCGCCAGCAGGCGGGCGTGGGCGACGGGAGAGTGGGGCCTCGCTGTCCTTCCACGTGGCCCCCAGGCCTAGACGGCAGCAGGGCGTGCTGGGCCTGGGGGGTGACTGACCAGAGCTGCTCTCTGGGGCTTCCCCCAGGTCCCGCCTCGCTGGGCCTGCGTCCCGGGGATTCCTGGCGGGGCAGGGTGGTGTGCGCCCGTGAGGATGTGAGGTGCAGCTGGAGTGTGTCTGTGTGCAGCCTGGTGGCCTGGGCCTAGGACCTCAGGGTGAGGGGACTTGGACAGAGAGCTGGACCCCTCCCGGCTCCTGCATGCTGGCCGCTGGCTGTGCTTTCTCCAGGCATGGCCACGAGCTCACCATCATGGAATTCGTGAAACCCAAGCCTGGCTCGGTGGAAAATCTGTTTTTAATTTCTGGCCAGCATCTGGGAGCCACAGCCAAGTATGTTCGGGGTGGGGAGCAGCGGGCTGCACACCCGGCTCAGCCCCATGGCCCTCAGCACCCAGCCAGCCTGGCCCAGGAGGTGAGGGGGCCTCTTCTGGAACTTTCCTCAGGAGGCCTGTGCTGGCTCACACCCTGTCTCCATTACTCAAGGGTGGGGGTCCTGGGTGTCCCTTCTGGCCCCAGGCCCCTGGCCTGGAGGATGATGCCACCCCTGGCCTGGGGAATGGGTGCCACCCCTGGCCTGGAGGATGGGTGCCGCCCCTGGCCTGGGGGATGGGTGCCGCCCCTGGCCTGGGGGATGGGTGCTGCCCCTGCCCTGGGTGGTCTGGGGACCAACAAGGCCGTGCGTGTAGCTTGGCTACAGTGGGTGCTGAGGCAGAGGGCCAGCGCTAGGGGGTGGGGGCAGTGCCATGTGGGGTGCATCCTTCCCTGTGGGAGACCCCAGACGTAGGATCTGTGGCAGCAGCTCAGCCTGGTGCCCCTCCCCTTTCCTCTCCCAGGCCCAGGGCTCCAGCCAGGACATCTCTGGGTTCCTAGAGGGTGCCTTGGGGTGTGGGACCCTGCCAGCCTCCTGGATGCCCTGACCTGGTCTCTTCCTCTGGAGAAGGGCCTTTGGTAGCCCCAGAGGCACTGGAGGGGTCCATGGCTCCCCCGTCCCACTCCACCCCTATCTACTGGAGCCCCCGCTCCGCTGTCAGGGGCTGCAGGCTCAGGCCTGACCCCTGCCTTGGTCACAGCTGCCAGGGCCCGTCAGCACGCAGGTCTGCAGCCTGGACCTGGTGCTGGGCCCTCACTCACACTGTCCCTCTCTGGGAGTGCCCACCCCACACCTCACCGTGCCCCGCTGGCACCCGCTGACCCTGTGATGGCAGTTGAGGGCACCCCTGAAGCTTCTGCACCCCTCCCCCGATCTCCCTGGTTCCCACAGTCTGTGCTTCCAGGCCTGCAGTGCTGGGGTCTTGGGAGATGCCAGCCCACCAGGAGCTGTGTCTGCGGGTCCCATGCCCCCCGTTCCCAGGGCCAGGCCTGGCACTGACTATGGACACCGTGTGCGCTAATGGTCCTCAGTCTGGGGCCAGCTCCGGGCCGGAGGCCCTGTGCGTGGTGAGCCCGGCCTGCTGCTCCAGAGAGGCCGGGGTGGCTAACGTGAGGGCACAGGCGTGCGGGCCGGTGGGGTCCCAGGCCCCTGGTGGAATTTGGACTTGCCTCCTCTTTGGAGCCTGGCCAGGGCACCTCCCCCGGAGAGTTGGTACCGGGGGAGGGGGGCAGGGCCCGAGCGGCAGGGGACAGCCCTTCTCCAGGGGCTCCCGCTCTGGCAGGCACACAGCCCTCCCGAGTCCCTCTCATCCGCCCGGCCGCGGTGGGACCTCAGGCTGCGGTCACGCCGCCGGGCTGGGATCCCGGCCGCACCCCACTAGCACGTGACCTGGAGGAAGAGCCCGACCTCCTGGGGCCTACCCAAGTCACCCCTGGACTGCTGGCGCCAAGTCTCCCTGGCAGCGCCGACGCCTGGGAGCACGTGATTTCCCACAAGGAGGCCCGCCACTGGGACGGCAGGGAGGCGGGGAAGCGGCCTCTGGCGCTGTGCTTGGGGCAGCCATGGGCCCACACTTGCCATCAGAACCTCCCTGAGGGTCTCCCCAGCCTGGCCGCGGGCTCGTGGTGGCCTGCAGAGGGGCCGAGTGGACAGGCCAGCTCTCGGGGTCAGTTGCTAATGGCCCGGCAGCGGCCCTGCCGGGAGGGGTGCGCGTTCAGCAGGCAGCGTGTCCGTGGTTCTCACGTGCTCCCCGCGTGTGGCGCGATCCCTCGCAGGCTTCCCTGCCACGTGCTGCCAGCACGCCTCGCTGGAGCTGCCCGTGCAGGTGACACGTGGAGGTGCTGCCCCAGGGTCACGCGTGGCCCTGCCGGCCGGTGGCCTGGGGCCTCCTGGTGCAGCAGAGCAGGCGGAGCGGGCCAGCAGCAGGTTGTGGAGGGGACGGGCCCGCAGCCTGGTGCTCTCTCACGCTGTGGCCTCCCGGCTGCGATGGGGCTCAGCCTCTGCTGCACGGGCTTTTATTAGTAAGATCTGGTGACACACCATGGCCCTCCCCTTACAGGGCCGGCTGGAGAGCCCCCTCGTAGCCCGGCCCGACTGCCAGCAAGTCTGAGGCTGAGCTGGGGATCCGCGCCCCCCCGCCCCCGTCGGGACCACGCCCCTGCACAGGGAGCCCGCTGAGGCTCACACAGAGACCACCTCTGCCCGCGGGCCCCTGTCCCTTGTCCCCTCGCCGGGGCTGGGAGGACCTGCTGGAGGCCAGGGACTTGTTGGGTCCCCTGATAGGCCTCAGATGTGGGCCTGGGCCTGAACTGGGACGGAGTGAGGCTTCAGACCCTGAGCTCTGGCTCATCAGGTGTTTCCAGAGCCGGTGGGGACTTTGGGGGCCTTAGGGCCTGGGGGGAGAGCCTGGACACAGGGCCGGGCAGGGGCCTCCTCGGTGGATACATTCCACGGCAGGGGCTGCAGGGCCTTGGGAACGGTGGGGTGGTCTAGGGCTGAGAAACAGCAGCCGTAGGGCCGGGAGGGGTGGGCGGCCAGGGCCCCCCCGGCCCAGTGCACGTGTGTCCACGCCGAGTCCTCACAGCGCAGTGCTTGAGGCGCGCTCAGGTGGCGGGCGGCCAGCGCTGGGGCCCGTGGTCGGGATACGGGCCCCAGCGCCTTGTCTCGCCTGACTGAGTGCTGACATCACTTCCATCACAGACGGAAAATTCCATTTGGTCAGAGCCCAGATGCTGATCAAACATTTCCCATTCAGAGGGGACGCCAGGCTGTTGAAAGGGAAGGCGGGGCCGCCACGGGAATGCCAGGGGAAGGCTGTTCTCTGGACGAGGGCAGAGGTCAGGCCAGGCCCCCTGGGCCCCTGGGCGGGAGGAAGCAGCTGCCCGCTGCCATGCGCCCCAGGCCTGGCTGCTGCACCCACGTGGGCTCTGCTGGTCTGCAGCAGTGGGCTGGGACCCTGTGTCATCCAGGAGGAGGGTGCTGTCACCTCTCCACGGGGCTGAGTGAGGCTGTCCTGGTGTAGGCCCCGCAGCCTGCCTTCTGGGGCTGTGCCAGGGGCCCACGAGCAGCCCAGTGGGGTCCAGGTTTAAGGCTGGCCCCATCCAGGAGGAAGCCGTCCTGCCAGAGAGAAAGCTGCCCCAGCCTGTCAGAGCTTGGGGTAGGGGGCAGGGGCCCCGTGTTTCTGAGTGTCCACTGTGGGCCAGGCCTCAGGGCCAGAGGGGGCATCACCCCAGCTAAATTGATGAGCTTAGCGAGGCCTTTCCAGCACCCCCCTAGGGGAGGTGTGGGCAGACAGACCCAGCGCTTAAATGGTAGAAACAGGGCCCTGTCCTCACAGTCAGGAAGGGCTTTCTGGAGCTGGGCAGACAGAACAGGAGGGGAGGGGGCGGAACCCCAGCTGCCCGGATGCCTGGCTTCCTATGTGTTGGGCTAAAGAGGTGACATATAGCACCTGGGTCTCTGCCTGTCCTTGCCTTCAGGGAAGCCTCTGGAAGTCAATCTCCTGCCCTCAGGTACCCCTCCCGGAGCCCCGGGACACACTCTCACCCTCAAGGCCCTGGACCTGGGGCTCCCCGGCGCTGGGCCTGCCTTGCCCCCCTGCCCGTCATTTGTTCAGCCCATGAGGCAGGGGTGGGACGGGAGGCTCCTTCCCCGGGGCTGTGACTTTTAGGGCCCCCAGGCAGGTGGCCGTGCCTGTGCATGAGGCTGCCCTCGGCTGGCTGACGCCTCCCTCCGCTCCCCGTCGCTGGCAGGGGTCCGATGCCCAGGTGCTTGGGAACCCCTCCCCGCCTGCCCCCCCAAGACCACAGAGCTTCCAGCCACAGGCTGCCGCTGGCACTGCTGCTGGGAGCTCGGGCGTCAGCTTCGCTGCGTGTGCGTGAGTGTCAGGATGTGTGTGTGAGCGTATGTGTGTGGGTGTGAGAGCGCATGCGAACACGTGTGGGCATGGATACGCGTGTGTGGGCGTGAACGTGCACACGCTCACTTTGTCTGTGAGCAGCCTGGACTCGCCTCCGGCAGCTGGGACACCGGCTCCCTGTCCCCAGCCCCCCCGGCTGCGTGGGTAGAGCTGGCCTGGGAGCAGCGCCCCGAGGGCTCCCCCACGGAGGAACCGTTCTAAGTCATTTCATCTCACAGCAGCCTTGCTAAGTAAGGGAGTGGCGCCACTGTCCCTGTTCTATACGCGGGGAAACTGAGACACAGGGCCACTGACTCACGGTCACATCCTAGAACCAGGCAAAGCAGCGTTCGAACCCCAGCCCTCTGGTTCCCCTCGAGCCCAGCCGCCCCTCTGGGCTGGGCAGGAGCCACTCCCCCACACCTCTGTCCAGCAGCAGGCGGTTCTCGGCCCCCTGGTGGCGACACCTGGGGTGTCCCTCCCCTCGACCTCTGCTCCTGGGGGGCTGGGCACCAGCAGGAACTGCAGCATCGCCATAAGCCGGCCCTTCTCCCACGTGACAGCTGGGAGGGACTGGGAAATGTCACATTCCCAGAGAGGAAGCAGGGCCTGCGGGAGATGCACTGGCTCTCACGTGACAGAGCTGGAAGCAGGCCAGGGGCCTCCCACGGCTGGCTGAAAAGAGCTACTGACGGGTTTCTGGGCTCGTGGTTTAATTATAAAGGTAGTACGGTTCGTGGTTTAGGGAAAAAAAAAAAAAAGAAGATAACCAAAAAAGAAAAAAAAAAGAACCCAACAACAAAAAACAAACCAAATCAAAGCTGTAGGAGATCCAAGTGTGCCTCCCGGGTGCCCAGGCCTGGCACAGCGCCTCTGGGCACTGTCAGCTGTGGTGGCCTCTGCCCGGAGTGCTCTTCCCTGACCTGCTGGATGAGGATGTGCCCTTGCAGACTTGCCCTGCTACTCCTGCCTGTTCTGTTTTCTGTTTTTCACGGCCCGGCTCACATCCAGCAGGCCCCAGCCCCTGCCTCCTGCAGCAGCCTGGCAGCCCCGAGGACGGGGGCTATGCCTGTTGGGTGCCTGCCAGGCCCTGGCACCTGACACGTTTCCCAGACGAGCGGTGAGCCCAGCTGTGCCCCATCCCGGCCTTGCCCCAGGTGCTAGTATCCTGCTTGGCCAGTGACGCTTATCTTACCTTAGTTTTCTCATCTGGCGAATTGGAGTGGGGGTCCTGGCGCCACCCGGGCAGTGGTCTAGGCCCGCAAGCTCTTTGACGAGCCCTGATGACCGTGTGAGCCCTGGCCTCTTGCGCTGCCAGGCTGGGTGGACTCAGGGCCCCAGCGGGGGTGCCGCCTGCCCTGGGCCCGATTCCCCGGCTTCCTCACCCCAAGGGGTTTCCTTGAGGGAATGCGTGTAGATGCACTGATTTCAGCATCAGCTCCAAGCAAGCTGTGCTCCACACGTGGGGGCAGGTGAGGGGATCAGGCAGGAGAGGAGGTGGCGCGAGGTGGGGGGTGGGCCTGCCGGACCGTGGTAGGCGGGCTCCGGCTGGGGCAGGAGGGGCAGCGGTTGCTGCCAGCGCACGGCCGAGCTGGGGCTGGCGGACCGGCTCGCAGAGCCTCGGGGGCCCAGGCTGGTGAATCAGGGCTCGTTGCTGGTGGAGATGTTCAGGCAGGCGTGTGGCGTGGTCTGACTGAGGATTTAGGGGAGCAGCCTGCGGGGGGGGGCGGCAGGGGCTCACCTGCCCTTGGCCGCTGACCTGCGCGGAAGGGAGCGGCAGAGAGCCTGCGGCCGCCCTGCTCCATCTCCAGCTTGTGCGTGTGAGGGCGGAGCCCGCGAGGCGGTGCTGTCCCTCGCGCCCTGATGTTTGCTGTGGGGTGGGGTGGGGCTTGTGGCCGACACTGGGCCCCTTACGGTGAGTCCCCTTCCCCATGACTGGCGCCTGTCCCTCTGATGGCCCTTGATTTCCACTGGAGACCCCCTGCTGTGGCCTGGCTGGTGTCCCTGTGTGACCTTGGACCACCTCCCTCCCCCCCGCCACTGGCCTCGGCGTCCCCTCTGGGTCGCGAGCACCCTGCGACCTTGACGAGGTGTGCTCTGGAGCCAGCACCCTGGGCCCGCTCCCTTCCCCCACCCAGCTGGTGGGCCAGGGTGGCCAGGTCCTGTCAGACCCTCCTGCCTGTGCTGCAGCCTCGTGGCGCTGCCCCCGCCTTTCCCAAGAGGGTGCCCCGCCCTGGGCCTCACGCGGGAGGGCAGAGGCCCAGCCTCCAAACAGCACATCGGCGTCCAGGGCACCCGCGTGGCTTTGGATCATGGCTGGAGGTGCAGGCCCCGGTCAGTGCCTCCCCGGTCAGGGGGAAGGTGGGAGAGCCCTGCCTCGGGTGTGGGAGTCAGCCAGGGATGGAGGGCTGGGCAGGCTGGCTGCTGGAAGGGCAGGGGGTGCCGTCCTGCATCTGCTGCCTGGCAGCCGTCTCCTGGGAGACAGCCGCTGGGCACCAGGGCTGTGATCCAACGGTCCCAGTGCCTCTGTGGCTGAGCCTCTGGTCCCAAGGGGGCCCTGCGGGGGGGCAGGTGGGCCTGGGGCGTGCCACCCCCCGTGGCTCCCTAGGCTCACGGCCACATCGCTGAGTGTCAAGACGCGAAGAGGGTGTCTCCAGGTCCCCCGAGGTCTGCTTGTCTCTGTAGTAGTGCCGGCAGGGGCAGCCAAGGGGTGTCCATGGTCGCACCACTGTGGGGTGGGCACCTCTCTGTGGTACTTACTTGGACCCCCCCACCACGAGGTGTACATGGTCAGGGCCAGCCTGCTGCCCTGCAGCCCTGTGTCAGCCGCCCCTCTCAACCCAGCAAAGCACGTGTGGGCAGAAAGGCTGTGATGGGGGCACGTGGGCTCTTCCTCCTTACCTCCTCTGAGGCTGCTTTTTTAATTGGTGAAATGGTGGTGAAACCCTGGGCCAGGCAAACTGAAGAGCGTGGTGCCCAGGAGAGGCCGGGCTGGTGCTCTTGTGACAGATGAAGGCTCTGGGCTGTGTCCCTGTTACTCTGTCCACCTGAGGCGCCAGCCCGGGACTGAGCCCACAGCGCGTGTCACCGCTGGATCCAGTCAGCCGCTTTCCGTGGGGGACGCCGGCCTCAGTGACAGAAGGGTGCTGGGGGGCACTTCCTCGTCCCCTGGTGCCTCCTGGGATGTGGTTGGAGAGTGCTGGCCCTTCAGGCTGCCCGAGGCTCAGGGGCTCCCAGAGGCAGGCAGATCCAGAGAAGTCTCAGCACTCAGGGTGAGGATGGGGATGGTGCTAGCGGCCCCCCACCCAGGGCCCTGCAGCAGGTGTGGGTGGCCTTCCCTGAGACTCTGTGCCTACCTCTTGGGGGGAGGCAGCATCACCCCCGGTTTACAAAAGAGAAAACTGAGGCTCAGTGAGAGTAAGGGCCTTCCCTGGCCACGCGGCCAGTTAGCAACTGTGCCGGCCCTGCCCAGGGTCCCCCGCCAGCACCTCCTCACAGCGCCTGGGCCGGAACCCCTGTTCAAAGATGTGTGCCTTGGGCTCCCATGGGGAGCACACAGGGCCTGGGCAGGGTTAGGAGAGGGGATCCTGCGGTCTTGCCCACCTGGGCCCTCCAAGTGGGGCTTAGAGTCTTGGCGTCTAGGAATGAAGACGTGAGTCAGGGGTCCCGAGTCTGGGTGACCACGGGCACATCACCCAGGTGCTGGGAGCCTCTATCCCCAGGGCTGGGGGAGGGTTCAGTGGGAGAGCGTGCCGGTCCCTTGGCCCAGGCGCAGGCGGGGATCGCTGGTACTGCAGCTGGGTGCACAGCCAGGGCGGGCTCCACACCTCCAGCACCACGTCCCCACCTCCCTCAGGCGCTGCTGCTGCTGGGGGCGGCCGCGCTGGCCTGCCTAGCCCTGGACCTCCTCTTCCTGCTCGTCTACTCGTTCTGGCTGTGCTGCCGGCGGCGCAAGAGCGAGGAGCACCTGGACGCCGACTGCTGCTGCACCGCCTGGTGCGTCATCATCGCCACTTTGGTCTGCAGGTGAGCGCGCGGGGTGGGCCGGGCCGGGTGGGGGCGTGGCCAGACGGGGAGGGGCGGGCAGGATGGAGGGGTGACTGGGCCGAGAGGGAGAGGGGCGGGGCAGCTGGGGGCGGAGCGGGCCGGGGCTCCCAGGCCTGTGCCCTCATGCGGCCCCGCCCTGTCCCAGCGCCGGTATCGCCGTGGGGTTCTACGGCAACGGGGAGACCAGTGACGGCATCCATCGGGCCACCTACTCGCTCCGCCACGCCAACCGCACGGTGGCGGGGGTCCAGGACCGCGTGAGTGGCCGCATGGGAGGGGGCCTCTCTTCCTGCTCCTAAATCGCGTGTGCCCCAGTGTGTGGGAGCGAGGCGTGGGCGTGTGCGGGAGCGGGCCCGTGCCCCGGCTCACGCCACCCCGAACCTGGCGCAGGTGTGGGACACCGCAGCTGCCCTGAACCGCTCGGCGGAGCCCAGCCTGCAGAGCCTGGAGCGGCAGCTGGCCGCCCGGCCGGAGCCCCTGCGGGCAGTCCAGCGGCTGCAGGGCCTGCTCGAAACGCTGCTGGGCTACACGGCTGCCATCCCATTTTGGAGGAACCCAGCCGTGTCTCTGGAGGCGCTGGCCGAGCAGGTGGATCTCTATGACTGGTACAGGTGCGGCTCTCTTTCCTGCCTGCCCCGCTCGGTTCCCACTAGTCTCCATGGGCCAGTCGGCGCCCAGGTCCCAGTGCCTGAGGCCTTTGGGGCGAGGGGCTGGGGCCGCTGGTGGTCACTGTGGCAGGAGTCCCCCATGGGGACATACGTTACAAGAATGAGGGCGGGCTCCACATCCCAGAACTGCCTGTGGATGCTCCTCTGGGCTGCTTGCCTGGCTCTGCCCAAGCACCCGCTTTCTGCTGCCCTGGGATCGGGCCCCTGTGCCTGGCCCATGTGTACGCTGTGCCCCCAGGTGGCTGGGCTACTTGGCCCTACTGCTGCTCGACGTGGCCATCTGCCTCCTGGTACTGGTCGGCCTCATCCGCAGCTCCAAGGGGATCCTGGTCGGGTGAGTCTGTGGGCCCTCGGGGCAGGGGGAGGGGGTGGCCCACCTGCAGCGCCGTGACCCCGGAGTCAGCCCTGTCCCACCCTCCTGTCTGCGGTCCAGCCTGGCGTGGGGTGCTGCCTGGAGGGTGCCGACTGACTCTCTTTGCCCCAAGGGTCTGCCTGCTGGGAGTCCTGGCCCTGATCATCAGCTGGGGTGCACTGGGCTTGGAGCTGGCCGTGTCTGTGGTAGGTGGTGGAGGCGACAGGTGATCCCCGTCTGCTGGCCGAGCACGGGGCGGGGGGAGGGGTGGGGGACGCCACACACATCGCCCCTCCCCTCTTCCCCTGGGGACCTGTCACGGGCACACAGCACGTCAGTCCCCGCCGCCCGCGGACTCACGCCACCTTCCTGAGCCAAACGCAGACCGTGGGGGACCAGGCTCCACCCCTGAGAGCTGAGGGGTCTGGGGCGGGGGGGATGCCCAGCTCAGTCACCCCATCCTGCTTGCCTGCACCCACCCCAGGGCTCCAGCGACTTCTGCGTGGACCCCGACACCTACGTGACCAGGATGGTGGAGGAGCACTCGGTGCTGAGCGGGGGTGAGTCTGCAGTTGTGTCCCAGCAGTCCCAGCCACGCGTGAGTGCCAGCTCCTGCCTGCGGGGCCGCAGGCCATCTGGGTCAGGCCTCGTGCTGGCTCCGTTGACAGGTGGCGAATGTCAAGCGTGGGGCTTTCTTATGTTTCCGACATGAGTTCCGTAGGAACCCAGATCTTGGCGGCCAAGTATGGGTGCGGCGCGGAGAAGCTGCCCTGGGCCGTGATGGACCTTACTCCTGGCCCCCATCGTGCACTGGATCCCAGAGAGCCGCCAAGAAGGGACCAGAGAGCACAGGGCAGGGGTGGGGGTGGGGCAGGTGTCAGGCAGTTGGGGTCCAAGGCTTCTTCCCCAGCTGTGGCTGGGCTTGAATCTCTTAGGTTTTCAAAATCCGAATTATAAGTGAATCCCCATCTCTGAACGTTGGGCACTGAATCAACACCTGTTTTTATGGGGATGAGCAGGCCACCTGCACGCTCCAGCTTCGTGCCCCCTCTGGGGTGACATTCTGGCCTAAGAACTGTTCTGCCCGACTGGCCTGGGAGCAGATGCCCGCCCAGGTGACCTCTGACTCCTTGCCCACCCCCGGTGCCCTGTCTGCTGCTCCCCAGAGAGAGGAGATACGAGGCTGCCCCTGAAGAGAGGATTGTGCACATTGCAGGGACGTGGCTCAGAGCAGAAGGGCCTGGGCCCTGGCCCCAGGCTCCCTGGAGACCATGTCACCCCTCACACCTGCACACTCACAGATACAGACAGGTGCACACGTGTAAACGCACACACACATTTGCAGACGTGCACATAGACACCCACGTGTGCACACATACCCGTGTTCACAGATATACCCACACACACGACACGCAGACACAGCCGTACGTATGCAGATAGGTGCGCGCACACGTATACGTGCACACGTGCAGATACGTGCATACACGTAAAAAATATATACAAGCAAGCACACGTATGTTCAGCATACACGCAGGTGTGGAGACACCCCTATACGCGTATACACAGACTCGCACGCGTAGATATCCATCACATGCAGACGCACACAGGCACTCGCGGACGGCTGGAGTGACTCAGCCGCCCTGACCTCTCTCCACAGACATCCTTCAGTACTACCTGGCCTGCTCGCCCCGTGCCGCCAACCCCTTCCAGCAGGTGAGAGCTCGGCTGCTCCGGCCCCGCAGAGCATCTGGCCCCCTGGCCCCCGCCCCCAGGTGCCCACAGACTACGAGGCCCACTCTCACACCTCGTCAGGCCCCTGGGGCCCCAGGAGCCGTCGGGCGGCAGTTGTGCGAACGCCATGTTGACATTGCTAACTGCCCCCGGGGTTACCACCCTGACAACCTCAGCACGAGCCTTTTGGGGTGGCCTGCTTAATGCCTCCAAATCCCTGGGACTCCTTTCATTTCTCAGGCTGCCCCAGCCATCCCTGTAGGGCAGAGCCGATTGTCTGGCGGGTGCGGGAGGAGCCCAGGATGCCCCATGGAAGCAGGGGTCCTGTGCCTGCTCTGTGGAATAATTGGATGGATGTTGTCATGATGGAATTTGAAGGGAAGCCATGTAACCCACTGCCTGCCATTCCCCGTAACTGTGTGGCCCTCTGGGGTCCTCAGGACTGTTTATCTGCTCTAGAGATGCTGTATTTTCACTGTGTTGCCTCTGGGGGTGTGGTCAGCTGGGGGGCCAAGGAAAGGTGTCCCACAGGCCCACGGAGCAGACTGCCGGGCACAGCCATCCCACCCCACGAGCTCGTGGCCTCACAGGCTGGACGCCCCTTGGGCCGGCAGAAGCCAAAGGCGCTGGAGCTGGCGTGCGCCGTGGGTGGGTGGGGACCTCGGGGAGGGAGAGACGGCTGCGCCCCCCCGCCCCGCTGGAATCAGCCGGCCTCTCTGTGGAGCAGAAGCTGTCGGGCAGCCACAAGGCTCTGGTGGAGATGCAGGACGTGGTGGCTGAGCTCCTGAAGACCGTCCCGCGGGAGCACCCGGCCGCCAAGGTGAGGGCTTGTGGGTGTGGCCCGTGGGGCCGGTGGGATATTCCTCTTCTCGTCACCAAAGGGAGGTGGGCTGCAGACACTGCTCAGGCTGCCTCCGGGGGCCCTGCTGGGGGGTCTGGCCCTCTCTCCCACCCGCCATCCTTCCCTTCACGTCCCCGAGGATTGGGGGTAAGTTTACAAAGCAGACACACACACACTCACACACGTGCACACACACACATACACTATAGGACCGGTTTCTTTCTGCACAGAGTATCTTGGACAATGTTTTGTCCCTTAAGATATTCTGAAAATTTCCGTTGTCTTAAACTGTTCCTTAAAACGCGATTTTTAAAAGAACCAGGCCCGTGCCAGGGGACACGCGGGCGTCTCCCGGTACAATGAAGGCGCCGCCCTGGTGGCCGCGTTGGACAGGTGCTCCTTGCTGGCCTCCTCACGCCTTCAGCAGCCCTGAGACCAGGGCACAGACTTGGGGGTCCCCCTTTCTCAAAGCTAAGGGTCCTCAGGGCCTGTGCTGGGACTGTGGGGGTCAAGGGGGTCTCAACGGCAGGGTGTGGGGTGGAGGGAGGCCTGTGGCTGGTTCAGGACCCTTTCCGGAACGTTGTGCTGACCTTGCGTGGTCCACGCCCCTCCAGGACCCCCTGCTCCGTGTCCAGGAGGTGCTGAACGGCACGGAGGTGAACCTGCAGCACCTCACCGCCTTGGTGGACTGCCGCAGCCTGCACCTGGTGAGAGCCGGCTCCTAGAGCTGCCCCGGCTGGGCGGGCGGGGAGCAGCGGGGAGCAGCGGGGAGCGGCTAGGGGCAGAGGAGGGGGAGGGGGAGTGGCTAGGGGAGGGGTGGGGGAGGGGAGCAGCTAGGGGTGGGGGAGTGGCTAGGGGAAGGGTGGGGGAGGGGGAGCAGTCACAGGGCTTCTGTCCAGCCTCGAGTCGGGGGCCGTGCAGGCTGCTGGGGGCTCCCTCTGCACACTCCATCTCACCCTGTGCTTCCCCGGCTCGTCTCTCTCTCTCTCTCTCTCTCTCTCCCTCTCCCTCTCCCTCTCCATCTCTGTCCCCGTCCCTGTCCCCGTCTGCCCTCAGGACTATGTGCAGGCCCTCACAGGCTTCTGCTATGATGGCGTCGAGGGCCTCATCTACCTGGCCCTCTTCTCCTTTGTCACAGCCCTCATGTTCAGCTCCATCGTCTGCAGTGTCCCACACACCTGGCAGCAGAAGAGGTGAGGGGCTCAGGGAGGTCCTGGAACCTGCCCCAGGCCACACAGCACCTGGGGCCGTGCCTTCTGGACACCCCATGTTGTGGCCAAGAGACAGGACGAAGGCCTCCTCACCTCTTGACACTCCTGGGCCCTCTGTAGCAACAGCCCAGAGGCGCTCCCGGTCCAGGCGACACTCTCGAGTCCGGAGCAGGCAGGGAGAACCGGGGCCCCCTATCTGCTGCTGCTGGCTCTGTGCCCACAGCCCTCCCCACTTCTGACTGGCCGGGCTCAGGATGGCGCATCCGTCCCCCCACCCCTGGGTGCGCGTGTGCAGTGCTGTTGAGGGGGGAGGCCAGCTGACTGGGGGACTCAGAGCTGCAGGGAGTGCCCCACGTGGCCCTGGCCTCCATGGCCCCCTCAGCTGGGTGACCAGAATGGCAGTTACCTCCCATGGGCCACTGTGTCTTTATCTTTGAAGTGGTGGTCCTGGTGGCCCCTGCCTCGGTCTCCCCGGTCAGTACTGGATTAAATGGTACTTGGGTATGCCAGGGCCGCCTTCCTTGAGCCCCTGTGCTGTGTCTCATTTGGGCTGTGGCTGTTTCTTGGTGGCCCAGCTTGTTTGGCAAGTAGCCAGCTCAGATCTCTTCTTTTCGTCTGGATTTCGACTCTATTATTTTCTGTTGGGCTGGTGGTGCTGCTAGTGGTGGCAGTGATGGTGACGTGGTGGTGGAGGTGGTGTGGTGATGGGGACGGTAGTGAAGACGGCGGCTGTAGGGGAGTGGCTAAGAGCACATCCCTGGAACCTCATGGCCTGGATTCAGATCCCAGCTGCACCCTTGCTTATTGGGTGACCATAGGCAAGTCACTTAACCACTCTGGGCCTCAGTCTCCCTGCCTGTAGGATGGGGGTTAGGAGAGTACATCCTCTTAGCGTGACGTGAGCGCTAGGTGAAGCACTGCATGCGAGCGCTCGGCCCTGCGCTTGGCTGGGAATTGGCACTTGGCTAGTTGCTGCTGCAACCCCACTTGTCTCACTGCGAGGGGCACGGCGAAGGGACCCTCTGCTCAAGGCCACCCAGCCGGTGGTGGGGAGGTGGGACGTGAGCCCAGGCCTGGCTGGCCTGTACCCTCAGCACCAGGCAGCCCAGACCCAAGTCCCATGCAGACCAGGCCGAGTGTGAGGCGCCACCCCCACCGGAGCACCAGAGGCCTGGCCCCCGGCTCCCTCGCCTCGCCCTGCAGCAGCCTGGGCGGCGTGGAGGGCAGGGAGCCGGAGGGCAGGGAGCCGGAGGGCGGCAGGGTCTGGAGGACTGGGCTCAGGCCTCCCGGGGGCGGGCGGGGACGGCAGAGCCCAAAGGGCACCCTGCTTTCCAGGCACCTGGCCCTCTGTGCTCCCCCAGGAGGGGCCCTGTCCTTTTTTTTTAATAGACAGTCGGTGTCCGTGTGTGCAGGCTGAGGTGCAGGTTCCTTGGTGTCCCCGGGTGACTTACCCACAGTCCCATTGGGTGGGTGACAGAACCAGGATTGCAACCAGCTGTGTCTGCACAGAGCTGACCTCCTGTGGGTCCTGTGGCTGGCTGCCCCACGTCAGGGCCTGAACCTGTGCTGGGTCCCTCCCTGCAGGGGCCCTGACGAGGATGGGGAAGAGGAGGCCGCCCCGGGGCCGAGGCCGGCGCACGACAGCCTCTACCGCGTCCACATGCCCAGCTTGTACAGCTGCGGCAGCAGCTATGGCAGCGAGACCAGCCTCCCGGCCGCAGCACACACTGTCAGCAACGCCCCGGTCACCGAGTACATGTGAGTGAGTCGCGCTGGGCGCGGGTGGCGCAGCCCAGGTTGGGACGGCAGACCGAGCCCTGGGACAGGCTGCCTGGGACCCCGTGTGGCCCACGTGCATGGCTGCCGTGGCTTGGAGTGGGGATGGAGCCCCGCTGCGGGGAGCAGGGACTGGAGCTGCTGCAGCGGGGAGGGGCTGGGGCCTTGGATGGCGGAGGGGCCTCCCCGGGCGCTGTCCGGGCTCGGGTGGGCTTGGCCTGCTGCTCCCACATGCCTGGGTTGAGGCCACAGGGAGGCCACTCTGTCAGATGGAGGGTCTGCGTTTCGTGCAGGGAATGACGTTGCCAAGGGCCCTGGGCCTGGCCACGTGGTGGGCAGCCAGCCGGCGGGGCGGGCCGAGGCTGGCAGGCGGCCACCGGGGGCCTGCTCGGAGCCCTTCACTGTGTGCCTGGTCCCGGGACCCCAGGCCCTTGCTGGCGGGCAGGATGCAGGGCGGTGGCGAAGACGCATGGAGTCCTCCTAGCTCCAGAACGGGCCCTGCTGGCCCAGGGCTGGGACTGCCATGGCCAGGGGCCACTCACAGCCCCTCTTCCTCTCACCTCAGGAGCCAGAATGCCAATTTCCAGAATCCCCGCTGTGAGAACACCCCTCTCATTGGGCGCGAGTCCCCGCCGCCTTCAGTAAGTCTTGGGGCCGGAGGGTGGGTAGGGGCCCCGCCCTGCCGCCTCATGTCTGCTGTGGCCTTCAGAGGCAGTGCAGGCCCTGCAGGCGGCCCCGAGCCTTCAGTGCCAGGGCTGAGGGTGGATCCCAGGCAGGGCTCTCAGGCAGGCACCTGGCCTGCGTAGACGGGGCTGGGTGAGCTCACAGGCTCCTGCGAGGGCCCTTGTGCCTCTTCCCACCCCAGCCCTGCTTCCTCTTCTTTTTCTTCCTCAACTTGCTGGACTCACCCCAGGTCTCGTCTCCTGGCTCTTCCATCTGTGCCTGGTGTCCCCTCTGGTCCTGGGAATGAGACACAGAAAAGGGGACAGGGTGGGAAAGGAGCTTGTAGAGAGGCCAGGGCCCCTGGAGGGCTTCCTGGAGGTGGTGGGCCTCAAGGAACAGGGCTAGAGAGGCTGAGGGCCACCTTGCTTCAGAAATACCCGCCCGCGCTTAGGGTGGCCCCGTCGTGCCCTGCAGCACAGAGCAGGCCTGGGGCGCCCTGGCCCCGGCCCAGGCTGTGCAGGTTCTCAGGCCGTGTCATGCTCGGGCCACTCTCCTGTCGGCACTCTGGTCTGCACCCAAGGCCCGCTGCGGGCCGGCCCTCACCCTGGCGTTGAGGCCACCCTCTCTCTCTCTTTTTCCTGCACTCCTCCCACCCCGGGCCCTCCTAGCGCTATCTGGCTGCCCTGGACTCTGGCGGCCACACGGGCTGGCAGTTTAAGCCCATGAACAGTGCCTGAACGCTGTGGTGGCTGTGTCCTCAGAGTGACAGGTACTGACCCCCCTGGGTCCCCTGCCCTGCGCCGCCTGCGCACCCACACCTCTGCGCCTCACACCCTTTGCCCACGGCTGGCCCGTCGCCAGCGCTGGCTCATCGGACAGCTCCCAGCGCTGTCTCGGCTCCGCGCCCACGGGGCCAGCTTGGGGCAGTGCAGGTGGGTGGGCTTTGTGGCCCCTAGCCCAGCCACAGAGACCCTGGCCCTGGGCTGTCGCCCTCACATCAGGGGCAGTGAGCCCGTGCACAGAGCCCCCTCTTCACCCCTGGCCCAGCTGCAGGCGGCCACCGCCCATCTGTCACCTCCCAGCGAGTCAGCCCCCCAAAGCCGTGTGCGCGTGCACGCCTGCGCCGGGCGCCCTGGGGTGCGGCCAGCAGGCCCGGGCCGCGAAGGGCCGCCCCACGTGACCGGAAGCGCGCACAGCTGCGTGCAGAGGGGCACGCGAGCCGCTGCGGCCCTCCTCCCACCGCGCCGCGCGCCTGCTCGGGCTCGTCAGCGGTCTGGGCAGCTGCCCGCCGTCCCCCACCCCGTGCTGCGTGTCCCTGGAACGACACGGCTCCCGGTGTCCGCTCGTCCTCCTCCCAGCTCGCCTTTGTGGCCGCTGGCGGGCGCTCGCAACCTTCTCCCTCCCAGGAGTCCTGGGCGGGCTCTCGGGACCCAGGGGAGATCGCCTGTCCCGATCTGCACCCTGTGGTGTGCGGCCTCGGGTTCGGAGCCCCCAGGGATTGCTGGGGGCATGTGGCTTCGGGGTCAGCCTGCCAGGCTCCTTCCCGCTGGCAACCCTTGGCACGTGCCTTGGCTTTTGTCCCCCGGATGGGCGTGTGGCCCCTTGCACACTGCTTGGTTTGAGCACACGTCTCTCCCACGTGTGTTCATTGTGAGCACACGTGCACGTGCATGTGTATCAAGGGAGGCCTTCCTGCTTCAGGTTGGACAAGAGTGGCCGAGATGTGCTGGCTGTCCCCGTCCCCAGCTGCCTTTGTCCCTGCGTCCGTGACCCACAGGGAACCCACGCTTCGGTTCCCATCTGAGTGGGTGGCAGCATCACCCCAGCCTGAGGGGCCTAGGTGGCTTCGGGGTCCTCCTTCCCTGGGGTGACGGGGCGGAGCTGCTGTGGAGCCTTCTCACTCCTGTGACCTGTGGTGCCTGCCACTCTGGGCCCCTGGGGGCTGTCTGTGCCTTGGACACAGCCCGAGCCCACACACCTTCTGGCCGCCCAGCCAGAATCCCGCAGCGGGAGGAGGAGGCATGTCGGGTGCGGTGGGGAGCCTCCCAGCTCTGCTTCTTGCCGGGGGCAGAGTGCTGCCTGGCCTAATGCCCCATGCCCAAGTCGGGAGCAGGGGCTACTGTGCTCGTCTCACTGGCAGAGGACGCTGGTCCCCGTCCTGAGCCTGGGGAGTGGGTGGCCAGACCTCTGCCCCCTGGGGCTGTCACTGCCCCCAGCCCCGGCCAGGGCTCAGGAGCCCAGGCCCTGGGCCAGCCGGCCCCTCCCAGAGCCCCTTCTCCCAGGGCTCCGTCAGCTGTGCCACCGTGTGGTCCTTCCCCTTCCCACCGCGGGGTGCTCCGGCTCACCCCGTGGAGGCCCCTGCCCTGCTGTGCCCAGTGCCCGCTGACACCTGCCCCCTCCCCTTGTCTCCCTGCAGTACACTTCCAGCATGAGAGCCAAGTACCTCGCCACGAGCCAGCCTCGCCCCAACTCCAGCAGCAGCGGGCACTAGACCGCCCGACAGCCACCCGCCCCACGTGCCAATCGCCCCGCTCCTTCCCCGCGCCAGCCTGGCTGCTTACACCCGCGGCTGCCTGCCGCACCCTCCGCACCTGCCCCGGGCCTGCTGCCGGCGCCTCTGTGGCCACTCGCCCCTCTCCTCCCCTTCCCGCAGGGGCTCTGGGCCCGCACCCTCTCCTTGGGTCACACGCCTGGACACCTGGGGGTGCTGCTAGCGACGCCCGGGCCCTCCTGGCCCCCAGCCCCACGCCCCTCTGCCTCCGAGGATTCGGGGATTTGCAGAGCCCTGCGCTGGGCCAGATGCGTCGTGCTGGTGCTGCCCCTGCGGACCCCTGCAGTCTCTTCGGCTGGCGGCTGCCCCGCCCCATCCCTCCCACAGCCTCTGCTCCTCCCATGCTTCTCTGCCTCACCTCTTAGTTCATAGGCAGCGCGGTGCTCCCGTGTGCTGGGCGTCTGGAGGGACGGCCGTGTGGACCCACCCGCCTGCTTGTCTCCCGCGCGTGGAGACCCTCTTGTGGCGCCTTCACGTGCCTCTGCAGCATCTGTAACTCCTTCCTTCCCTCGCCCCACCCCACCCCAGGCTCTCTACATCGGGTCCCCACTTTCTCTGCTTCCCTCCCAGCAGCGCTCTCTCCCTCAGCACCCACCCCGCCTGTGGCACCCAGCCCTCCCCGGCGGCAGGAGACGGCAGGTGCCGTGCGGAGCCCAGGCTGCTCGTCGAGTGCTGGCCGCCCTCTTGGTGCCAAGACCCCTCCCCCACCCCAGAGACTTGACAGCTTCATCCGGTTCACTTTTTGCACTAACCACATTTGTCATCTCTAGGGTAGGCGGGGTGGCGGGCCGAGTGGCACCCCCTTTTTGGTTCCTTTCCATCCAGGACAGGCACAGCATCCCAGAGCCGGCTGGGGGGGCTGGACCCGAGCTGGCTGTGAATGTGCCCTCGGCCCCTGCCGCCCCTCTTGGGACTAACCACTGACCTCACTCCAGCCTCCGAGAGAGAGCCCCCCTGGCCAACCCAAAGCCCGCGAGTGTGACGCCGAGTCCAGGCCGGAGTTGAGTCCCAGGATAGTCGGGCTGGAGAAGGTGTTTCTTCTCGTGGCGCTGCTGGGGGGTGTCGAAGACCAAGAGGCAGCCCAAGGGCCTGGAGACCCCTCCCTGGGCAGGCGCTGCGCCAGGGGACCGTGTCCTCAGGAATGAATGTCCCTTGGGCTGTAGGACTGAGGTCCCTGTGGCCTCAGTCTCCCTACCTGTGAAGTGGGAACAAGGTTTCCCTAAGGTGCTTTTGGCTTAGTGTACAATGTTTGCTGTGTTTCCTGCCGCAGTTGGGGGTGCTACCCCCAGATCAAGTTGGGAAGTCCCCTGCCGGTCCCAGCCCTGCCCAGCCAGCCTGAAGCAAGAGAGGCCAGGTGCAGGCTCTGCCCCGTGTCAGTCCAGGGGCAGCAGAGGGCCACTTGGCAGCCACACGAGGGCCCAGGCCGGGGCAGACAGCAGCCGGCCCGGCAGTTTACAGACATGGGGGGCTCTCTCTCCCAGAGCGGCAGGGCACCCCTTCCCCAGGGTGGCCTGGAAGAGGCCACCTTCCTCTGTGGTCCCGTTGTGCTGGTATCTGGGACCAAAAGCATGGGTGGGCCTGGGACTAGGTCACGTCTCCCCCGCTCCTGGGGCAGCCTCTGCCCTGGACGGGGTTGGGGGAGTGAGGAGGCAAACACGGGGGTGCTCCAGGTGGGCCTAAGGGCCCGCAGCCTCGCATCTGAGCCCTTGCACACGGCCAAACCTCACTGAAAGGCACCTTGTGCTCCAGGCTCCCCGCTGTAGCGGGCGCGCGCGCGCGGCGGTGCCACAGCCCAACCGACCAGTTTTTCTCGGGCTCCACCGCCTGGGTGGAGCGTTCCTGCTCGGCCTCGGATCAGAGGGGAGGCGCCGGCTGTGCTGCCTGGGGCGCCGCTCGGAAGCACAAACGGCCGCCCGGCCCGCGAGGCCGCCGAAATGTGAATGTACATAGCGTGAGAGCCGGGCGCCGCGCACCTGCGCCGCTCGGAGCCCCTCCGTGCGTGCGTCGTGTGCGTGTCTGCTCGCCCATCTGTGACTCCGCCCAGTTCCTTCTACTCACCGAGGCGGAAGAAAGGAAAACGGGGGAGGTTAAAAGGGGGGCAAGACCAAGAAGCCTCGGTCCGGGGGCGGTGGGGAGCGCATCCCGCCGTTGGTTTTGTTTTTGCTATTGAAGTTTTCAGGCCGTTTCCTAACCAGTCCCGTCCCGGTGACTTACCCGCATCCGCTCCCACCCCTGCACCTGTGGTTTGCCCCTCGCAGGCCCTGCAGCATCTTGGGCGGTGGTCCTCGACCACGTGGATTGGAGGGAGAGGCCCCGAGGCCCCTGACGGGCTAGGCGGGCAGGAGGGGTTCCAGTCCGGTCGCTCGCCGATGGGGCTCCTTGTGCCCGCGCAGGCTCCCCCCAGCTCCCCTGGCCTGGTGTGGTCGGGCCTGATCGGAAGCCCCGATCCTATATGCCCTTCCACGCCCACCCCATCTCACTATGCAATCCCAGTCCAAGCTCCATTCCCTCCCTACCCCAGGACCCCCGCCCAGCCCGGGAGGGGTGCGTGGGTGACAGCCCCAAATGGGGGGACGAGCGGGGACCAGGGCCTCTTGTGCGGGCTTTTTTTTTTTTTTTTTTAACCATAATGGTTGTGTGCCGCACCACCTTATATTTGTTACATATATCTCTCGAAGGAACTTTGTTAAGACTCCCCCTCCCAGGTTTCTCTCCTGGCCCTTGCATTCCACCCACAAGGTGATTTAGCGTCCTGAGCGGGGGAACTGAGGCCTGAACCGCTTGGCATTCTCCAACTTCCGTAGGGCCATGGCTATATGTGCTGTCGCTGTGTTTCTGGGTTTTTTTGTTTGTTTTTGTTTTTTAACTGGGTTTGGGGTTTGATTTTTATTTCTCTGGGGGCTTTATTTTTCTTGGCAAATACTAAAAATCTCGTCAATGTAATTTCTGTGGTTTCTATTCAGCTTGGGTTTCATGTTTTAAAATAAACAAATTTTAAAAAACAGGCCTCTTTTCCTGAGTTGTTTTGGCTCCCGCCCAAGCCTGTGGGCAGGGCGGCCACGTGCCGGGAGCCACTAGGGCCTGGGCGACCCTGGTGGGCGGAGTCTCGCGGGAGAGGGGGCCTGACGGGGCGGGGCCTGGTGGGCGGGGCGCGGCGTCAGGTGTGCAGAGAGGCTGGCTCTGGGAGCGGTGGTCTCGACGGCGTGAAAGCCTCATTTGCAATCTGGGCTTGCGCTGGAGGGGCCTGAGGAGACGCGGATTGCTGTGAAGAGGGCCCCGTCTCCGGCCAGCAGGAGAGGTGACAGACCTGGCCCTAGGCAGGCCTGTTGGAGCGGGGCAGAGAGGCCAAATGGGAGGATGGTGTGTCTCCAGGAGGAGCATCTCTTGAGTCCCCACTGTAACCCGAGGCGGGGTTCCCGGTGCGTCCCCGGGCGCCTCGCCGCCCCCTGGCCTCGCTGGAGTCCTTACCAGTGTCTGAGCAGCAACCCGACCCCCGCCCGCCGAGGTAGGAAGGGTCTCACTCTTGTTCTCGTTTGAGAAGAGGGCTGGGGAAGGCGCCGTGTCGTCGGAGGCCACATAACCCAGCACATCACCCTGGGTGGCAGGAGACATACCGCCCACCTCGCAGGGAGACCCTTAAGACCCGTGGAATTGGGGGAGGCACGTTTGCCCAGGAGAGTGTTTGTCTCGCGTGCCAGGTGCACAGGTGGGCGAGGGAGCTGCGAGGCCCGGTGGAAGACACCAGGCTCCCGTGGCATTGCTGGCGCCGAGGTTCCTGGCTCTCGGCACCATGAGTGCCTGGGTTGGCGGGGGCACAGGGCGGAGCTTCTGCCTCCAGCACGCACCAGCAGCCTGGTCCAGTGGTTCCCGTTTTGACTGGCTTCTGGGGAAGGGGGCCCAGGATACATAAGCTCTGATGGGGGGGATGCTAAGCACCCAGGAGTGGGGGCATCTGGGGCTCCGTGCTTCTGCAGTGCCGTGTGGGGACAGCAAGAATTGTCTCTCCTCTTAGGTTTAGCTGCCAAGCAGGAAATCGTGCTATAGCTGGAGGGGGCGTGGCCCAGAGAAGTGTGTGTGTGTGTGTTTAAGATGGGAAAATGACAGCATGCTGTGAAGGCTGATGGTAATGGTCCCATAGGCAGAGGAAATGGCTGCAGCAGGGAAGACGAAGAGTTTGTTGGGGGAGTGGCGTTCCTGAATCACCAGGAGGGGCTGGGACCTAGGTCACAGTGCAGGGGCTGGCCATAAACAGGACTGCGGTCCCTCCTGCTGGCCCGGTGATGAGCATATGGGCAGCTTGGGGCTGGGGTGGCAGAAGGTCTATGAAGGAGAGAGGAGGCTGGAGAGGAAGTGGGGTGCCGTGGGAGAGCCAGGGGCAGGCGCAGTGGGCCTCCCCAAGGGCCCCTGAGGCTCTTGGTCTGGAACTCAGGTGAGACTCACCAGGCGGGAAGGCAGTCCCTCCAGCCACCCAGGTGTGGGTAGTGAGCAGGCAGAGGGCCGGATGCAACAGGTCAGAGACTACGGGCTTGGCCAAGAGAAGATGTGGAAGCGAGAGAGGCCAAGGGAGGTGAAGGCGACTTCAAGGGCATGATTGGACCTTGGGATTTCAGCCAGGGGAGGACAAGCCCTTGAGGGGTGAGGGATCTGGGGTCCAGTGGGGGTCAGGAAATCGGAGGGACTGAGCTGGACAGATAGGAGGTGGAGGCAGAGCGGGATGCCATGGGGTAGGCAAAGTGTGAGGAGTGACTGTGGAGGGGCGACCGAGGCGGGGGCGGGGCAGGTTGTCGGGGGGCAGGTTGAGGGGATGCCAAGGGTGTGGGAATGGTCACTGACACCAAGTCACCAGGAGCAGTGTGGGAGAGAGTGGCCCCCAGGACGAGGGGGCCTGTGGATACCCACATGGGGGAAGGGGCAGCAGATGTTGTGATCCTGTTGGGGGAGGGGGCAGGGGGCCGGGGAGAAGGGTCTGCAAGTGGCCGCAGGAGCATGTCCAGCAGTGAGGTGCGAGGACGGCAGATGCCCGGCAGGGGGCGCTGAGTCCTCGGAGGACGAGAGGCTAAGGGCAGGGCCGGACGGACCCTGTTGGAAGACCCACCTGGAGTCCTAGATGGGCTGGGGCGGCCCAGGAATCTGCATTCCCAGCAAGTTCCCAGTGACCGCCGGCTGCTGATGTGGGGGCTCAGCTGTGACTACCACGTTCAAACAGGAAGTGAGCGATCACTTGGCAAGGATCTGGGGATTTCACTGGGATGAGCCAGGAGGAGACGTGGCCAGCCCTGCATCAGGGCCAGGGGACAGGACAGTGACATGGGTGGCCTGGGGTGGCCTGCAGCAGTCGGCTCAAGCTTGCCTCTTGACATCACACATACCACACCAACAAAATATTGGTAATAACCAATAGATTCCAAATATTGGTAATATACCAACTATTGGTAATAACCAAAGATTCATGATGTGAACTTTTAAGAGCAAGCAAGGGGCTGCAGAGACGGTCTCCCCTCCCTGTCAGTCGGGGGCTGCACCCCTAGATCGGTGTGGGGGTCCCGGGAAAGGTGGATTCGGACTGGGAGAGGAACCACCAGTTCTGGCCACCAGGCGGCGCCCAAGGACTATGGTGGGTTATACATGGGGGTGGGCCCCGAGGCCTGGGCAGGGGCAGTAGGGGGCATATGCGGGGGGAAGCAGCCACAGCTCTGAGCCCCCAAATTCAGCAACCTCCAGGGGCCAAGACGAGGAGCCCCTCGGTCCCTGGGCCCCTCCTAGCGCTGGACCACTTAAGTGCCTTCTGTGTGCCCAGCCCTAGGCTCAGAAAGGACTCGGGGAAGGGGTCACCTCCAAGAACATTTGGCAAGGTTGGGCCTGGGGTGGCAGCAGGACCGGCCAGTTGGTCTGGCAGACGAAAAGATGGGGCTGGCACTGGTTCCCCCCCGCACCCAACTTCCGCTCTGACCCCGGACCCAGAGAGGGCAGGACTGGCTGAAGCCTCCAGCAGGGTCAGGCCTCTCGAACCATGGATGGAGCCTATGGAAAGCTCCACGGTGGTTGGAACACGTGGAGGAGGGTCGTGGAGACCGAAGTCTGTAGGCCGTCCTGTCTCGCAGCCCCGCAGGCATCCTGACAAGTCCCACCTCTGCACCTTTGCCCAGGCTGTGCCAGGACCTGGAACATCTTCCTCTCCCCGCTCTGCTTCCTACTCCAGCTCAGATGTGCCCCTTCGGGGGAAGCTGGCTGTGATGGCCCAGCTGAAGGGAAGTTTGTTTAAACTGAGCAGGGAGGGGAGGGGCCCCACCCTAGCACCCTTCTCAGCCCCCTCCAAGACCTGGCTCAGCCTCTGCTCTGGCCAGCTACCCTGGCACTCACCCGCCGGCAACAGGGAAGCTGGGGGGCGGGGTGGGGGGAGCGCCCAGCAGCCCCAGCGGTTGCGGTTTTACTTTTTATTTTTGAAAGCCCACAAGTGATGGGCAGTTTGGGAGGGCCAGAGTGGGGGATATGGAGCCCCTCGAGCCAGCCAGGACCCTCTCCAACCAGCCACTAGCCCAGCGTGCAGTTGAGGGGCACTGATGCCACCAGAGAGTGGGGCATGGCTGCCCCCAGTCGTGCCTGCAGGAGAAGGGAGGTCACCTCTTCTGCTCCGTGACTCATCTTCGGGGCGGGGAGAGCCCCCCCTGCCCACCCCTGAGGGCGGCGGGTGGAAGACATCAGGCTGCCTGGTTCCTGTAAGGCCTCCTGGACCTGCTTCCCCTTCTGAGGAGGGAGGACCCCCCTCCTCTCTCAGCTCCTTGTGTAAGAGGAAAGGGCCGAGGTGCTGCTGCTAGTCTCTGCCCCTCTGCGACCCCTGCAGGCCCAGAGCACCGGGGACTCGGCGGCGCTTACCTTTATCCCTCTTTCTCAGGTGGAGGTCGAGGTTCCAGGAGCGGCGGGGCTTTTGCCCCCCAACCCTGGGCTCCCCTGCTCTGCTGTCCCCCTGCTCGGTGCCCCCAACCCACGCGGGGACAGCTTGGACCAGCTGTGACCTACCGATGGCCCCAACTCTGATGCAGACTCCACCTGCCCTGGCCACACCTGTGCCCCGGGGTCCCGCCAGCTCTGTGCAGAGGCGATGCCAGCTGCTGGGGGAGGGGCGCTGGGGCCCGGGCTCCACACTCTGCCAAGGCAGAGGCTCCTGTGACTCACGCTGGCAGGAAGGAGGCCCACGGCCTCTGCCCACAGGTGGCAGCAGTGCTGCTGTGACCCCCTCTCCCCTGCCGCGCCCCCACCCAGCCTGGCACACGGTGGGTGCTGAGGGGAGACTGGGGGTGTCCCCCAGACAGGCGTCAGTGTGATGGTGAGGGGCCCTCTCTCCCTCCCACCGTCCCAGTCACTGCCACACCCCCAGGGCAGCTGCCCTGGAAACCGCGCTGCTGACTCAGGGCCATGCAGGGCCTGGCTGGGGTCAGGCCCTGGCCACTTGCTCCCCAGGACAGGGCAGGCACCAGCAAGGGCTGTGAGGAAGGCGCCCTCTCCGGCCTGCTGAGGGGCGCTGAGTATGCGACTGGACCGGGAGGTGCTGGCATTCTGCCCCCAGCTCAGGGGTGGGAAGGGAGGCGCTCTTCAAAGCACTCTGTCTGCTTTCTGATGTGTTGACGGGGCTAAGCGTGGAGCAGTGGGGAGGGAGGTCATAGGGAACAAGGAGCCCCGGGTCCTAGCAAGTGCCCACAGGGGTGGGGCTGGGGCAGCTGGAGGCCGGGAGGGGTGGG
>NC_041227.1:79749818-79830365 GCF_002837175.3 Physeter macrocephalus
GGGGGCGGGGGGGGAGGGGGGAGGGGGAGGGGAGGGGGGGGTCTGTCCAGGCTCAGTTTGAGGAAGAGGAACTGAGGGCTGCCCCAGGCTGCCTGGGAGGGTGGGAGGAGGGGATTCCCCAGCTGAGGCCAGAGCAGCCCCTCCCGCTCCTGCCATCACAAAGCCTTGATTTGAGGAAGGGCCAGAAGAGCTGCTTTCTGTAGAAAACAGGGCAGGGACCCGTCCAGGGTCAACAGCAATGGGGTGGGGGGGGCGGTGAGGCCAGGATCCAAGGTCAGCCTGATCTCGGAGTTTGAGCTCTTCACCAGCCCAGCTGCCTGAACTTGGGCATCACATCACCTGCTCTGAGCCTCAGTTTCCCCATCTGCAAAATGGGGCAAGAATGTGGCCTCTATGGGCTTGTGACAGAGTTGAAGCTGGGTAAGGAGGTCCCAGGTCAAGCCACAGCGAGCCCCTGTCCTCCTGAAGGGAGGGCTGGACTCGCTGGCAGCTGTCCAGGGGCAGTCCAGCACAGATCAGGGCTACAGCGTCTTAGAGCTGCTTGTCGGAGTGGGACCTGTACATCCAGAGAGCTCCCCCTATGTCCGAGGGTGCCCTGGGCTGGTCATGCCTCTCAGGTGCCTGGAAGTTGCTATTTAGATCCCAAGTTCCCTTCCCACAATAGTTGGCTTGGGGGTCCCTACACACCTCCCCCGCACGAGTGCAAACAAGCCCCCAGCCCCCCTGGTGCAGCTTCCACGAACCTGCAGCTCAGGCCCAACTTCCAGCCGAGACCAGGATGCCCAGGTTGCCCCAAAGAGCATCTTTATTCGCAGCAAAGGACGTCACCATAGCAACACACTTCAATTCCCTGAGAACTTTTCCCTTATCATTCACTTTCCTAGCTATGTCTTTGCAGAAGGAAAAACAGAAGACAAAACACACCTCACTGGTCAGGTGCGCCGAGCTGGGCTGGTAGGAGACAGGTTCTATGCAGGAGGTGGGCGGGGAGAGGCCAGATACCACGACGTATAAATACATAGAGTGTTAGACATTTCCATCAGCTTTAACAACAAAGATTATCCCAAGTTTGGCTTCTGCTTTTTCTGATCCACAGAAAAGATAAAATAGCACCCTCCCCAACCCCCCGAAAACACAGACAAAAACATCCTACTCTGTACCCACCCCCTTTTGAAAAACAAGCACAGTAAAAAATACTGTCACAATATTTACAGACACACCCACTATGGGCGACTTTCTCTCTACTTTGGAGAGGAGATAAGACCCTCAGCTGACTCCCCGTCACAAAGGGAAGATGGCTAAGAGCGGGAAAGACCCCTGCCCGGGACGGTGCTGCACTCCACCCAGCGGCTAGGCCACTGGGGCTGCTGTTACCCAGGTACCCAGGCCAGAGCTCAGTGGGAGGAGGGGACTCGGGCCACCCCCCGCCAAACCCAGCTTCCTCGCAGCACCGAGCATGGTGAGTTGTCCTGGGGGCTCTGAGGAGGAGCCAGGATCCCAGGGGGCAGGCGCCTGCAGCGCTGGGCCTGCGCTCAGCAGGAAGGGAAAGGCACCTGCACATCGCTGCAGAGCAGCCCCTGGTCTCCAAGCTGCCCAAAGACCCCAGAATAATAATAAACCTGCCCTCAGAGTGACCTCTGACTTACAAATCCTTCTGGGGTGGAGCGTGGAAAGACAGACAGGCGGCGCCCTGCCCACTCCCTGGCAGAGCAGAGCTGCTCAGCAGTCTGCTACACGGATGGGCACACAGTACACACACACGCACAGCCCTGGGGGAGCCTCGAATGCCAAGGCCAGGGCGGCACAACAGGGGTCCCCGGGCCCTTTGGATACCAGGGGTGCCCGGGGACAGGGTCTCAGCCGTAGCTGCTAGAAGATGGCAGTATGGGGACACCAGGGTGTGTCCGGGTACAGGTGGCAGTGGATGGAGCGGAACCTGTGGGGACAGAGCGGGGGGCTGGTCTGTGTGGGGTGCGGGTACTGAGCTCACAGCACCGGGGGCCCTCTTCCACCCAAGCAGGCTCCTGGGGGTACTCTTTCGTCATGCTGCTTAGCTGCAGCAGACCCCAAGGGACCCTAGGTGAGCCCCGCCCCCATCTGGGCCTCAGCCTCCTCACCTGGATGGGTCGGCCTCCACTGAGAAGGGCCCCTTGATGTGGACAGCATTCCGCTTGTTTTCAAACATGCCGTAGCTCAAGGTCACCTGCAGGGGGAGGGACAGAGTGACGCCGGGAGGGGTGCCAACGCCGCCCCACGCTGCCCCTTCCTGGGTGCTAGGCAGCGCACCTGCTCGTGGAGCTCGGAGGAGGGGACCTGCTGCAGGTTCTCCAGGTGGGAGTGGAAGAGCCCGCTGCGGATGAGGGGCACGCCCAGCAGAGCCTCCACGATGTAGCCGATGGTGCAGTCGTCCGGCAGCCGGATCCGCTCGGCCGTGCTCATGAAGTGGCCTCCGCTGTGGGAGGGCCGGAGGGCCGGAGTGAGCCGGGGCCGGAGCTGGGCAGGAGCCCCCCGGGCAGAGTGTCACCCTGGCCGGGCCCAAGAAGGAGGTGCACACGCCCGGCGGAGCAGGGCGCGGCCCGGCCTGTGTCCCTAACGGGCTCTCACGCTGGCAGCTCCCCCCTCCCTCCCTGAGCCCCAGGACAGCCCCCTCCTCCGTGCCAGCCAGATGGTTCTCTGTGAGTTGGGGGTTACCGGACGCAGGAAGGGGTCCTGCCCAACCCGGGTGCTGACCCCCCTGGTGGCTGTGGGCAGTGGCGGGGCGACTCACCCTGCCAGTACACGAGAGGCTGGGGACACGGGTGCTGGGAAAGGAGTCAAGCCCGGCCCCCAGCGGGGGGGCCTGGGGGCCTGGGGCGGCCGCGCCTGTGCCCCGAGGCACTCACTCACCTGGCCCAAGGGCTCATCTTCAGGGCCAGCCCTCGGCTGATGCAGAAGCCAGCCCCGCCGGTGGCAAACCAGAAGTGGACGGGACGCTGCGGGAGGGGGCACGTGGTGAGACCCCCAGCCCCGCCCCCCTCGGCTCGGCGCAGGCCTGTGTGGGCGGGACACTCACCACCTTGCTCTCGCTGACCCTCTCTGTGGCCTGGATGGGCCTGTCCAGGCTGGGCTTGCCGAGGTAGACGTCCTGCGCGTGCGGGTAGCTGGCCAGCAGCCTCAGCAAGGCCCGCACGTTCACGTAGTTATCGTCATCCACGTGGCAGAACCACCTGGGGCGAGGCAGGGCCGTCAGGGGGGCGTGCGGGGCGGGGCTGCCAGGGCAGGAGCCCGGGGAGGGGGCGCTCCCGGGCCCCAGCCAAAGGCCAGCACTCACTTCCTCCCCGACTCGATGAAGCGGTCATACTCCACGGCCATCTTGCAGGACAGCGCCTGGCGGCTGTGGGCAGCCGAGCAGTTCGTATTGACCACGTTGCCTGCGGGCGGGGGGAGGGGCTGTGAGTGGGCCCAAGACGGCTCGGCGAGGGCGGCCTGGCCCGGGGTCACACAGCAGGCCCCGTGAGAGCGGAGCAAGAGAGGGCGGCTGGCAGTCTGTCTCGGGGCGCCCTGGGTTCAAGCCGTGCCTACCGTGGCCTCCCCCTCAGCCCCTCCCTCGGGCAGGACCCCGGCCCGGCGGTCTCACCCCAGCCCCACCCCCCCCGGGGGCCCCGCCCCGCCCCGCCCCGCCCCGCCCCTGCCCATTCAGGCGGCTTTTTCCCAGCACCAGCCACCTGTTGCCGCCACACCAGCTCAAAGGGCCCCGGGCGCTGAAAGGGCCTCATTTGCATGAGAATTGGGCGGGGGGGCGAGTGGGGGGGGGCAGGAGCGTTGAGCAAACCCTGAGTAAACTGCCCTCCCAGGCCCGTGGCCTCGGTGACCTCTCCACGGGGGAGGGTTTCCTCCGGGCCGGAGCCCCTCTTGCCTCCCCACGTCCAGGGCTCACCCGTGCGCCTGGCCAGGGCTTCATCGTCCCCGTCCGTGAAAATGTACGTCTGCAGGGAGAAATACGGCCTGAACGGGCAGCTCTGTGCCCCGGCTCCCGGCCCCCGTGGGGTCCAGGGCTGGGCACCCCGCGGCTTCACAGGGATCCTTCAGTCACGCCCACGCCCCACCTTTGAGCCTCAACTTCCCCACATGCCGAGTGGGGCCCGAGTGCCTACCCTGAGTGGAAGCGGGCTGGGGGCCCAGGCAGAGCCCACCCCCTACCACCCCACCCCCTGCCCCGACAGCTGGGCCCAAGGTCAGCCGGCACGAGCCAGGTGCGGCGCCCCACCCGCCCGACAGGTAACCGGCTCCGGCCCGTCCTGCACACCTGGCGGGCACACACCCTTATTGACACAGTGCCCGGCCTGTGGGAGGGGCGGAGGGTGGGGGCAGGCAGGCGGAGGAGGTCCGCCTTGGGAAGCCAAGTCTCAATCAGAGGCGGACAAAGGCCTCTGCTGGGCGGCCGCCAAGCACCGGCGGACAAAGGGCCGGGAGGGAGGGTGAATCACCAGGCATTGTCCGCCGGCTTTGTCCCGGGCCGCGCTGCGAGGGGAACTGGGCCGCGTTACGCGGGAGTGGCCGCACAGCCCATTACCATACAGCTGGCCTGGTTAACTGGGCCGGCCTGGGCACAGGGTCCGGCAGGCTGGGGTGTGGCCACAGCCCCGCGGTCCTCCGGGCTGGGCCCTCTACACCGGGGCCTCCCTCGCACCCCTGGCTGCGTGACCGACCAGTGGAGCCGGTCACCTTCTCTGAGCCAAAGCAGCCTCCAGGGTTCTAAGGCGACACGGTCCGCAGGGTTGGGGCGGGAAACCTCACGTGTCCCAGCGCAGGGATCCGTGCCCCCAGCATCCACGCAGCCTAGCAGCCCCGCCTGCTGTTCGCCTTGCTCAAGGCCACATCAGGGCTCCACCTGCGCCAGCACAGGGCCACCCCTGCCAGGATCGCTCCGCGGAAGAGGGGGGGCCAACGGGGAGGGGCCGGGAGCTGCCAGCGCCCGCCTGGGCCCGTCGGCACACGGGGAGGAATGTTCCTTTTCCTCTGCCCGGCCCGCCCAGCGCGTGCCGCCGAGCACACCCAGGCGTGGCTGAGTGCAAAGCCCAGGCCCGATGGAGGGTGCTGGGGGCACAGGCAGCCGGAGACCCCCCCACCTCCGTGCCCACCAGGCCTCGGTTTCCTTCTGTGGACAAACGGGTGCAAGGGAGGGGCCGGCGTGGGCAGGCCTGGCATACAGCACGAACCCAGCGACCTGGGGGACTCACCTGCGGTGCCCGCCCTCAACGGGCAGCCCCAGCTCCTTGCCCAGCCTGGGCCCAGACCCGGGCACACGCTCAGTGAGGTCGCAAGCTGGCTGGGCCTAGAGAGAGCTAAGGGGGGTGGCAGGCTCCTTCTACACCCTCTCCACGCACGCACCCCCTCCTTCCAGAGCAGACACCCCAGGGCAGCCCGCACGCACAGACTCGCATCCAGTCCCCCCCGCCCCGCCCCGCCTGCTCCCCAGCATCTCAGCCCAGGAATGCTGTGGGAGGACGAGGCCGGCCCGTGCAGACGCGCCGTTGCCGCCACTGGATTAAAAGGAAAATGCTTTCTTAATGAGATCAAGGGAGGCCTGTTCTCCCGCGCTTGGCGGTGCCCTAAAAACCCAGCCCAAGGCTACGGAGATTCAAGTCACCTTTGTTCAGAGGGGAGTGCTTGGAGGCGTGGGGTGTGGGGTGTGCGGGTGCCGGGCCTCCGGTCTCCCCACATCAGAGCAATCAGGAGGGGAGGGGCGGGCTGCCCGGCCGCGGGCCTCACCCACTGCTCAGATCCTCAGTTTCCGCCCTCTGTGCAATGGGCGGAACCAGAGCTCAGGGGTGCCCAGAGCAGAGTGCTCCGACGCCTTCCCTTCTTTCATCTGCCTAATGGCCCTGGGAGGGCACCATTCCGACCCGAGTGTACAAGTGGGGAAACTGAGGCCCAGGGAGGGGCAGCCCCCAGTCTGCAGTCACACCCCGGGGCAGAGGCGGTGCCGGTCCAACCCCAGCCATGCCTTCCAGGGACCAAGACACACACACACACACACACACACACACACACACACACACCGCCCAGACCCCTCCCCACTTCCCCCAAAACGACAGGGCTGGAGGAGGAAGAGCAGGGCAGCGCGGGCCGCAGGGCTGGCTGTTGGGTGGGCGGGGGGGACACCCACAGGAAGCGGCATTGTTCCTGGAGCTGCGATTCAAAGAAACACAGGATGCCAAGCTCTCCCCCCAACAATTGTGGCTGCCGCGGTGGCAGCCGCTGCAGCCTGGCCCACTCCGGGAGGGATGGGGGAGGAAAGTGTGGGCCAAAGGCCCAGCCCCTCATGCTGGACTTCAAGGCCCGTCGCAGTGTGGTCTCTATGGACCACCCCCACCCCAGTCGCTCCAGTTGCTGGAAGTTTCTTGCACACCCCCATGCTCGTGCTCAAGATGCCCGGTTACCCTTTCAGGGCATTTTCTTCTCTCGGTCTCTAGCTCAAACGGCACCTCCTCCAGGAAGTCCCTCCCTCCCCAACACGGGTCAGATGCCCGCTTTCAGCCCACACAGCCTCTCTGGGTTTCCCCCGCTGCGGCCCTGACTTCCTTGAGTCTCCCCCATCAGACTGGGTCTGAATCACCCCTCACAGGGCTGGGAAAGGAGGTCTCTCTGTTGAAACAGTTTCAAGGACCCCTCCCCCACAGGACACAGTAAGAGGGGTTCCTGCTTGCTGTGACACGTGACCCGACAGCTGGGGACAGATTCAGCCTCTCCTGGGTGGGGGCCCTGGGGTGAGAAGGAAACCCAAGTGGCCCCTCAACGGGGAGCAAAGGGTCCGGGGGAGGGACGGCCTCCACCCCGACTCTGAGTACTCCCTGGGCTCGTTCCCTACGTCTCTAGGCTTTGCCAGTCTTCTTTTACGACACCCTACTGGAAGGGCAATGCTTTCCCTGTTCCAGAGATGAGGAGACTGAGGGTCAGAGAGGCCCTTGGTCTTGCCCAAGGTCACCTAGCCTGGCTGGGACTGGTACCTGAGACCCCCCCCGACCATATTCCCTCTGCTGGAGAAAGCCCCCAAAGTCCAAGACGAGGGGCGCTCAGAGCTGGTGGCGGCCCAGAGGGGGCTGAGAGCTGCCAAAGGTCACACAGCAGGGAGGCAGAGTCCTGGGGGATGGTGCCCGGCTCAGGGGTGGTGCCCCACAAGGGCTGTCACTCAGGGATGTGGGGGACCCCGCAGGCCCTCATCGCCAGGCAACCTGAGTGGCCAGCACGCCGGCGGCGGTTCCCATGGAGCACATAGCTGCACACAAGAGGCCTGACGCCTTTCTCCACTGGAGAAAGGGGCTTTGTTACCTTGCCCAAGCGGCCGGCGTGAGAGCGGCCCGGCGCTGGGAATCCTAACGGCCCAGCAGCCAAACAAAACCCGCAGCCCCCGCTGCCCCCTCCTGCCGGCCTGCTGAGCCCCTGGGAAAGGGACGCTGTGTTCCCAGGAGGCTGCCATGGGGTTCCCAGGGCCCCCTCCCCATGCTTGGACCAGATAGGACCCTGCCCCCCCCAGGTCCCATCAGGACCCCACCATGGCCCTGCCCCAAAACAGGGCTCAGCCAGGCCAGAAGGCCCCCAGACCTCGAGGGCTGAAACAGGGAGGAAGCGGTGTGGGCTCTTCTCTGAGCCCCCAGCCCGGTCAAGGGTCCTTCACCCTCATCCCAGATACCCAGTTTCTCCCTTGAGTTTCCCAGCTCAGGGATATCCCCCCACCCCACACCCCGGCAGGGCTCACATTCTGCCCTCGTCCTGCCCCAACCCAGCCGTCCTGCTGCAGCCTGGAGGGAGATTTTCAAAGTGGGGTGTGTCTTTATTATGTGTGTGGAGGAAGTCGATGCCCAGCTAGGATGTACTGAGCACAAGGTTCCAGGCTCCAGAGACTTCTGCACTGTGGAGAGAGGACCACCGAACAGACTCTGAAACCCAGTGCTCTCTTTCTTTTGAGATGGACTCCCCAGGGCCCACTAACGCCCACCCCCAACTTCAGAATATTTTCTACAGTGACTTGTCCCATTGCAAAGACTGGGATGGGAATGGGACTGGCCCTGTGCCCAGGGGTTCTAACTGCCCACTCCACCTCTAAGGAAAGAGTCTTCTGCCCAGGGAAGGGTATGAGCCCAGGGTGATGCCCCACGCAGAATCCGCCTTGGGGAGGTTTGGGGACAATAATGCCCCGTTAATGAGTTCCAGTGTTTGAGGGGCAAGAAGCTTCACAGGGCACCAACCCCAGGCACTGGCGGCTGGTGTAGGGTCAGTGCAGGCCACCCAGGGCCCTGGAAGTTGGCTGGGGATGGGTCCCCAGCACGCACTTCCACAACCGTATGGGGAGAGTGGCCCCACCAGGAAGACTGGGCTGGAAGGGGGTGGACTGGCATCGCTACCCCCTGATATTCCCAGTGGCTGTACAGAGATGCAGCCTGGCGCCCATCGGATGCTGCCACCAGCTGGACAAGAGGGCACCTTCTCCCCTGCCCACTTGCCCAGGCGGCGGGGGCTCACCATCTCCTTGTGGCGCGAGATCCACGTCTCCAGCAGCAAGTCGAGGCGCGCGCGGTGAAACTTTTTGGTGGTCTTGACCGCGATGAAGACGTCGTGCGGCGTGAGTGGCTCGGCCGGGGGCCGCGGATGGCCGTCTGCGGGGCGGGGGACGCTGCCGGGCGGTGGGCCCGCGTCTCTACGAGAGCGGGTCAGCAGGCTGAAGTACTCGGACAGACTGTGCACCTCGCGGACTAGCGCCCCGGGGGCCGCCGCCGCCTCCAGCCCAGGAGCTGGGGCCGCCCCCGAGGGGCCCGCCAGGCTGCGCAGCGCGCGCCGACCGCGCTCAGCGGGCACCGGGGGCGGCGGCGGGTCGGCCGTGAGCACCAGCAGGCAGGCGAGCAGCGCGCCCGCCAGCGCCAGCAGCAGGCGGCGGCCGCAGCGCTTGAGCATGGTGGGGTGGCGGCCGCGCGGTGCGCCCAGCCCCGCGCGCCCTGCCCGGTGCGCCCTGCCCCTCACTCCAGCGCCGAGGATCTGGCGTCCCGCGGCAGGTCCAGCAGCGCGCCGCCCGCGCCCCGCTCTCTTAAACCTCCCCAGCCTGGCTCCGCCCCCCCGCGGGCGGGGCCCTCGGTGAGGCCCCGCCTTCAGCACGAGCTCACTGGCTCCCGGGCCCTGGGGCGGGGCCTCTCCAGGTTGCCCCAGATGCTCGGCAGAGCCCACGTGGGGCCGCGGCGGGGGTCTGGGAACTGCCGAGCGGGCGTCGCGGGCTCCCGCCCCCGGTCCGCACGTGCACGCCCCGCCCCGCCCCGCCCCGCCCCGTCCGGATCGCCCCGGCGGGCAGCGGGGCGGCGTGGGGATGTGGGTCCGCCCCGCCCCAGCGGCCCTGAAGGGGAAACCTGGGCTGGCCAGCGCCGGCTGGAGCTATACCCGGCGTCTGACATGCGGAGGGGCGCGCCCTCGGCGCTGTGGCGGGGATTCTGGGACAGGGACTTCGGGCTCAGTCGTCCCGCGGGGGACGTCCTTCCTTCCTCGCTCCACACTTCCCCTCCCGAGCCCGGCTTCCTGCCCTAGGGACGGCGCAGGCCTTGCAACCGGGCTGGTGCCTGGGTGGACCTGCCCGCTCGGTCCAGAGTACCCTTTATTAATATCGAGGAGGTGCTTAGCCACCTGAGCCACAGGTAGGGACACGAGGTTCCAGCGAGAAAGCACCTTACCAGATTCCATCCCTAGCCCCCGAGCGAATTTCCTCGTCTCTGCCCAACGTCGGAGGGCAGAGGATTGGTTCCCCGAAATCCTCAGGCGCCCCGCGGCGCCCCGAGAAGAAACCGAGATCGCCCCTCCCCGCGCGGATGAAAGGCCGCCTTCTGTCCCATTTGGGCCCTCTGCTCTGGGGCCAGATGTGGCCCAGCTGTGCCCCCGCCCCGCCTCCCCGGCACACGGCGGCTTCCACCCCCGGCCCTTCCCACGGGCTGGGCCAGCCCACCGCACGAGCAGGGGAGGCAGGAATGTGCGCCGACAGCCTGGGTTGAGGGTTAGGGACGAGGGGCGAGGAAGTGGCCAAGGGCTCCCCGTGGCGAAATCAAAGTCTGAGTCGCCCGCCCGCAGCATCTTCCGGAAGCGCGGCTAGGGGCGGCTCTCCGCTTGGCTGCCTCCTTCCCCTCCCTCCTCAGTTCCTCCGCATCCCCTCCTAAGGAGGCCCTAGGCGACCACCGCGGCTAAACTGGTCCCCGCTTAGCGCTCTCTCTGCCGGCTGGCCCGTTTTCTTCATAGCGCTTTTACCTCTGCTCGATGGCACGCCTTCATGGTCCCTTTCCCTCCACTTGAATGTCAACTGCGGAGAACGGGGCCTGGAGCGTAGTAGGTGCTCTATAAAGATTTACTGTGTAAATGTCTGGCCCGGGTTCCAGACTCTCGCCTGGCCCATTTGTTCTCAGGGCCCTGGGGCCCCACCCCTTGCCCCTCTGGGATGGGGTGCGCTGGAGGATGGGAGTTCCCAGGCCTCTTCCTGTACCCACCCCCAAGGTAATTAGCAGGCGCCACCTCAGGCAGGCAGATGCCTGAGCAGATGGTGCTAGCTGTGACCAAGTGACAAGACTCCCATGGAGTCACCTCCTGCCATAAACCCCTCCCCCATCAGCCAGAGCCCAGCCTTGGAGCCTCTAGTCAGCTGGAGAGGTGGGGGTGGGCACGGGGGAAATGGACCCGATGGCGGGGTGGGCCATCCCCCAAACAGTCAGGGGAGCCCCAGCACAGATCCAGCCTCCTGTCTGAAGGGTCTCTGTGCCCCATTTCCCTCGCCCCACCACCGATGCTTATCTATCCCATTTCTGGGCTATTTTGAGAGGGAGCCTCCTCCAGGGCCTTCTTCTCTCCGCCGGACCTCTTGAGCAGCCTCCACCCTGGTCTCCCTGCCCCCAGTCTACCTGCTCTATTGATTCTCCACTCAGAAACCACACAGCTTAATCAGACCCCCACGCCCCTGACACACACACACACCCTCTCTCTCTCTCTCTCTCTCTCTCTCTCTCTCTCTCTCACACACACACACACCCTCTCTCTCTCCCTCTCTCTCTCTCTCTCTCTCTCTCTCACACACACACACACACACACACTCTCACAGGTCAAAATCTTTGATGATTTCTCATGGCCCCTGAGTTCAAGTCCTAGCCTCGGGTCCACGTACCTCCCAAATGGGTCCCAGCTCCATTTCTTGCTATTCCCTGTAATGCCTCCCCATTCTCTAACAGCCCCCAAACCGTCAAGCCCCCAAATCTTTGCATGAACTGAGCCCTGTACCTGGGATTCCGTCAGTGGCACCCATATTAAGTGGTACCCACTAGATGCTGAGCATTCTGCAAGAGGTAGGAGGGACAGCAGCGTGAAGCCATGCCACCCCATCCATACTCCCACCTGATGAGGTCCTGTGAGCCAACCCCTCCATGGCCCCTACCCAAGGGGCGGGACCCCCTGCTCCGCACCCCAGAGCATCCCTGCTTCCTCCGACTCGTGTCCCCCTGTTCGTGCTACATAGTCCTGGCTGCCGTGCCTTTGACACACCAGACAGCAGACGTGATGTGCCCATTGTACAGAAAGCAAGTTGAGGCTCAAGAAGCACTGCTGCATCGTACTCGGGGAGCATGGAGGAGGAGCAACTGTAGAGAGGGGCAGTGGCGCAGCCTGGCAGGGGCACGGTGTAGAGGCCAGCAGGGGGTTTTCTGCACCTCTCGGCAGCCGGGCTTGGTGGCAGTGGGGGGACCTGGGTGTGAGTTCCTGTCTGGGAACAGCAGGACAAAGCTTTGCAGCATTCTTGTGGGGGCCATGGGCTTTGGCAAGAGTGATTCAATTTCTTTGCTGTCAGGAGAATGGAATTTCGTGGTGACTCCTTGAGGTCTGAAAACCGTAGGGGGGTGGTGGCCTAGCCACCCCCGCCCCCTTCCCTAGGCTCAGCTCCAGCCTGAGGCCCTCCCCTCCCCTGCCCTCACCCTAGACCCAAAGGCTCCCTCCAGGGACCCACTGGGCCAAACAGCTCTGAGGGGGGGTGTGAGAGGAGGAGGTGCTGGGCCCAGGACAGGAAATGGGGACCCAGGGAAGGGATGGGGAGGGCTGACCAGGTTGCCAGGAAACCCCTTGGGGCTTTAGGGTCCTGGGGAAGGGGGACGGGGGAGAGGTCCTCCCCAGGTATGGGACACAGCCCCGGGGCTGCAGACTGCTGGAGCCAGACGACTTGCTTTCCAATCCCAGAGGGGCCACTTCTCAGCTTTATGACCTTGGACCTGGGACATTCCTCCTCTGAGCCTCAGTTTCGCCACCCATAACGCGAGGATGCCATTGTGGTTCATCCTATAAGGTGCCGACGGGCAATAAGTCAGACCACAGCAGGCGGACTGGCCTTCTCGCTCAGGGACACGGGTGCGTGCGCCTCTTGGGCGGCTGACCTCCGCCCAGCATGGCACGGCCCCTCCACCGGCCCCCGAGTGGGGCTCCTGGGCAGCCAGGTGGCAGAATGGCTTGAGAACTGCCGAACGAGGCTGGGTGGAGGGGTGGCCGAGGACAGGAAGCCCACATGACCGGCGAGGCCCCAGGGGACTCTCTTACCCCCCTGTCAGCTCAGAGGAGGTGCTGTGTGCCCGTCTGAGCTCAGGCCCCCTTTCCGGGCCGGGGCTCAGGCCTGGGGCCTCCTGCAAGTGGAATCAGTCCCAGCGGGTTCTAGAAGCCCCTTCCCCACCGGCTCCTGGAGCCTTGGGGCTGGCCTCCCCTGAGGGTCTCTTTCCTGGGAAGATCCAGGAGACATAATGGGTGACCCATTAACTCGAAGGGAGTCACCCAAGGCAGCCCTGCCCGGTGTCCCAGGAACAGCCTTTCCCAGCCCGGCGGCAGAGCCCAGAGAGGGAAGGAAGGCGCAGGCCCCACCTCCACGAGGTGGTGGCCGGCAGGTGGAACCGGGCAGGGGCCTCACGCCGCCCCGTCTGACGCAGACACGCGAGGCCTGTCCTCAAGGCTGCCGCCAGGGCGTCCGAGGAAAAGTGACGGCGTGGGAGCCCCAGATGCCAGGGTGCCCACGGGCTTCCTCAGGGGCAGTGAGTGGCATGCCCGCGGTGGCCCAGAAGCTTCTGGACGAAGAGTCAGTGCTGGCAGGAGGGGAGGCAATGGAGAGGGTTTGGCTCAGAAGCTCGGCGCAGGAGGGAGGGGGCACAGCAGGCGACGGCAGCTGATCCACATTACTGATGGTCGGGGTGGCAGTGCGCCCGTGAGAACAGACAGCCTACAGCTGCAAACGCGCCCCCGGCCCAGTTCCGCCTGCCTGCCGGCTCGCTCTGCCCGGAGCCCCTCGCCCGCAGCCCACGCTCTGTGTGGTCTTGGGCCAGTTCCCTTCTCTCCGTAGGTCTCAGGATTGTAAAATCCTGAGATATCTGTGATAGGGATGTAGCTGGGACCTGCCCCGCCCTGCCAACCCTGGGCTGGCTAGGGGCCGGCACTCCGCAGATGTAAAGCACAAATGAGCACTGGTGGCCTGGCCCTTTGGCCTGAACCTTGGGGCCTGGTGTGGTCAGAGCAGCCAGGCCGACTTGGCCTGGATGGCTGAACAAGGCTTCGGGGAGCGTGGATGGATGGATGGACGGACGGATGGATGGATGGACGGATGGATGGATGGATGAGGACATACAGAAACTCAAGAGAGCACTTCTTCCCCCCCGGCCCCCTCCCGCTCAGAGGAACATGGGTCTCAGGGTAAAAGGAGGCCTGGCAGGGCTGCCCACTGAACTCTGAGCTGGCAGTGGGGATGGGGCCTCAGGGCAGAGCTGACCCCCATGAAAATGACCACATGCTATGTGTCTGCCCCGCACTGGGATAGGGGCATTTCCCACTGTGCCGCCTCAGGAAGGCCTCAAAAGGTCCCACTCAAACCACTGGTCTTACACATGGGACACAGGGGTCCAGAGAGGGGAAAAAGGATGCCCTTGACCCCACGGGAAGGTCAGGGTGTCTCAGCCCTGGGACCACAGTGAGGGCGGCAGGCCTAGAGCTGGCAGCTGTGTTTCTTCCTGGTGGCCACGCTGGGGCCATCTGGGCCGCGGGGCTGGACGGAGCTAATCTGATTTGCAGCCCCCGGTGGCAGAGCCCTACCGCCAGAACCCATTACTGACGTCCTGCAGGGGCCAGACTCCCACCAGGGAGACACCAGAGCCCCTCTGCCCCAGCTGGCCTTTGTTTTCCCAAGAATGGCTAGCTTGTGCTGGGCAGGGGTGAGCCGTGGCTGTGCTGGTGCCTGCCAGGCTCCAGGCATGATCCCCTGCCCCAGTCATGACCCTGTGCCCAAGTGGATGGGACCAGACCCCAGGAGCAGTGGGAGGAGGGGCTCCGGGCCGGATGGGGTAGCCGGGGTCGGAGTCTTGGCTCCCAGGGAGCCCTGCTTCCTGCGTGATCCTGAACTTGCTTCTCTCTCCCTGACCTCAGGCCCCTCCTCCGTCTGGAACACGGGATGGCGTTGTCCTCCCTCTTGCTCACCGGCATGGGGGAGGACGTGGCATCCCTTGATATTCCGGGCTGGACGTAGCATCCCTTGATATTCCAGGCTGGACGTGGCATCCCTTGATATTCTGGGCTGGACGTGGCATCCCTTGATATTCTGGGCTGCCCTGGAAGCTGGCGGGGGTGGGGGGGGGCGGTACACGCCCAGGAGCCGCAGTCACAGCCCCAGAGAGATAAGCCACCACCATGGACCCATCCACCCATCTGTCTGTCTGTCCATCCAGCTGTCCGTTCACCCACCCATCCAGTAGCATCCCTGGGCGCTTTCTCCATCCCCAGCTCTGGCTCCAGGGGAGTGTAGGAGGTGACCCAGACACAGCCCCTGGTTCCAGGGGGCTCACAGTCTCCTGGGGAGGATTCTTCCAGCACCCAGATGTTCCCCAAACAGGCAGAGGGTGGCAGGGGCTGGAAGATGGGTCAAGTCCAAGTGTGCCAGGGCTGGGGGTACAAGGCTTCAGGAGAGGCTTCCAGGAAAAGATGGTGGCTGTCACCCTGTAGCTTGAAGGTTTGGGCAGGCAGAGGCGGATGGGAAGGCAGTCGGGGGTGCCTGGAGAGGTTGTGTGTTTCGGTGGGGGTGTGGGGAGAGGGGCTGTGGGAGATGAGGCTGCAGAGGTGAGCAGGGGCCCCAGGATCCAGGCTCAGGAGGTCAGGCTTGGGGGGCACTGGGGAGGGCCTCAGAAGTTTTGTGAGCAAGAGGGGTGTGGTCCAGGTTGCTTTCTCAAAGGAGGAGAAGCAACCTCGGTTCAGCGCAGACACCAGGAGTCAACCCTGAGCCTCCCTATCTGTCTGTCTGTCCCTGTCTGTCCCTCCGGGCCTTGTGTCCTTGCGGCCAGAGAGGGAGGAAGCTGGGAGGGGTCTGGGGGCAACGTCGGCCTTTGTGCTTCCTCCTCCCTTCCTTGGGAGCCTTTGCCAACAGTAAAGCTGAGTCTGGGGAGGATTTTCGGAAGAGGGCAGGGCCGGGTTGCTGGGGGGAGCGGACAAAGACTGGGCTGAGGCCAGCGTCAGCGGGAGGCCCAGGCCTCTGCGGCCCTGCCCTCCCTCTGCAACCCCAGTTTAGCTGTCTGTACACTGTCTGCAGGGCTTGCCGCTGGGTTCTCAACTAGGGGTGATTTGGGCCCCCGGGGGTAGTTGGCAATGCCTGGAGACATTTTTGGTTGTCACACCCCTGGGGTCCGGCAGTACTAGAGGATCTCGTCAGTAGAAGCCAGGGATGATACTAAACGTCCTACTACATGCCAGACAGGCCCTAGACAGAGCATTTTCCAACCCACAGTGCCAAGAGGCTGAGGGGGAGCGACCACCAGTGAAATGACAGGTCTCTCTGCAGGCTCGGGCCTCCGTGGGGAGCTCGGGGGGATGGCCCTCCTGCCGGGCCCGGGACCCGCCCTAGGTGGGCGTGTGCCTGCCAGCGAGGCTTCAAGGAGCAGCTTGCTCCCCCTTGCCTGGAGGAGGTGATACGAGGGCAGAGGGTACGCCCGCCCCGGAGCAGCAGGATTACACAGGGGGCTTCCGGTGGAGGCCTGGGCAGGGGTCAGTGGGGGCGGGGCGGGGGCTGGCCGCGGCCTGGGCTGTGGTGCAGGGCCCGGCGCGGGGAAGGGGGCTCCCTCCCAGCCTCGCCACCCCTCCCAGCCTCCAGGTGGCTCCAGCCTCGGGACGGGGCGGCGGGGGGGCGGGGGGGGGCGCGGATGGGGAGGTGGCCGGGAGGGGCCTCCTTGCAAGCTGTTTGCTCAGCCGAGGTTTAATCTCCAAAACAGGAAGGCTCGTATTGACAGAAGCAGCAGGCAGAACTGCCGATGTGTCTGCCAGGTGAAGCTCCTGGGGCCCCGGCTCCTGCCCCCGGGTGTCTGCCAGGTGAAGCTCCTGGGGCCCCGGCTCCTGCCTCCGACCCCCTCCCACAGCCCCTCGGCTGTGCCACTTGCTGCCAACCAGGCCCTGAGGAGAGGGCACCTTGGTCCACTCTGCCAGCTGCAGGGAGGGTGGGAGCCGGCGGAGGCGGGCAGGCAGGAAAGTGGAGGGGCTGCAGGGTCACAGGCTTGGTAGGGCGTGTCTCCCGGTCTCATTTTGCAAATGAGGAAGCTGAGGCTCAGAGAGGGAAGTGAGCTGACCTGCGTCACACAGTGGTGGGGTGCGGTGGTCTGCCCCGGGGCCCCCACCCCCCCAGTTCTAGAACGCACTCGGGTGTGGTGCTGTGTACCACCGCCGTCTGACAAGCGGGAAAGGAGGGCCCGATGGGCTCCCGGAGTGCCTTCCTCTCCGACACCCCCTCCCTGGTGCACCCGGAGAGGAGGGTCTGGCTCCCGGCTCGGCACAGCTGCAGTGACCATGAACGTTTGCCAAGCAACCACTGCGGACGTCAGGAGTCTCCCACTGCCAGAGGAAGCTGCAGGAAGGAACGAGCCCGTAGGTGGCCCACGGGCAACCTCTGGGGTCTGCTGGAGGGCCCCTTAGCTCGACGGTGATGTCAGCCCTGCAGAGGCCCCGTGGCCCCTTTCTCCTCTCAAGCACCTGACTCGGTGGGACCAAGGTGCGGGGGCAGGGCTGAAGCCAGCCCACCCTGGGGACCACGTTGCAGAGCCCACGCACCCCTCTGGCCCCCAGTTTCCCTGGCCACCTGGGGTGGGAGCTGGATTATAATTCCAGGCCAGTGCCGAGCCCCAGACGCTGAGTCCTTGGCCGGAGCTGCGGCAGAGTGGCAGTGGCCTCGGTTGGCCCCCGAACCCTAGAAATGGCGCTCTGGCCCGACACCCTCCTTGGTTCCCCATTCACTACCCTCTCGGGAGGGCCGGCCTGCCCACATCCCAGCATCTCTGCCTGCCCCCTACACACCCCGGGGCTCAGGCAACCCACGTTCCTCCCGCCTTCCCAGCCGGCACCTTCGCCTGTGTCCCACCCCACCTCCAGCTCAGCCTCCCTGCTCAGCTGCCCCCTCCTTGGGGAAGTCTTCCAGGTTTACTCCCTTCTTGTCGATCCTGGGTCCCCTCCAGCCCCAGCACACATCCTGGCACCCACAGAGTACGTGACAGTGGCGAGCCGACAGAGCTGAGTTTGCTGGGTGTACCAAGAGATAGAAGAGCCTGAAAGAGCTCAGTCTCCTTTCACAGGTGGGGAGACGGAGGGCCTGAGAGTCACAGAGCAGTCGGCTCGCATCTCCAGCCACCCCTGAGAGTGAGTATCTGTGGGCTTCACTTCCTGTGTGTCTCCTGCACCCCAGGAAATCCTGCAGTCCTGTGGGGATGAGGCTCCAGGGCCCCCTCCCCTGCACGGGCCTACAGGAGGGCCCAGTACTCAGAGCACAGACAGGGTGGCAGTGGTGAACGGACCTTGGTCAGAGACGGTTTGAGATGCTGCTCCCCGAAGGAGCTCCTGGCCAGGCCTGACTCTCCGTGGCTGCCCCAGGGTAGCTCTGTCCCGCCCGGAAACCTAATAGGAGGTGGACATACCCAGGCCCGCGCTGCTGGCTGGCCTGGCCCAGGAGGTGCGGGGGCAGGTGGCCTGAGCTGTGCCCAGACCCAGGCCCCAGACCCCTGGCCTGCAGCATGGCCTAGGGGCACCCCTCTAGGTGGGACAAGGGAGGGTCCCCAGCCTTGGCTCTGTCCCCAAGCCAATGTGGGGTCTTAGGCAGGTGGCTTCTCTGTCTTCTCAGCTGGCTGCCGAACTTGAACCCCTCCTTGGTGATCTGAGGCCGGTCCCCTGCCCTGGCAGGGCTGGGTGCCCTGGGGCAGCTCTTCTTCAGACCTGGAGCATCCTCTGGGACTGGCTGAGCCTGGGGTGGCCGCCCCCCCCTCCCCGCCCTGTCCCTGCCTGCCACTGCTGTCACTCTATCCCAGCGACCCAGTTTTTCTCCCCGTCTATGCTGGTGGGGCGGGGGACCCTGGGGGGGGCAGTGTCCCCCTTTGAGGCGAGGGCAGCAGTGGATCAGGTGTCCCGGGCGGGGCCGTCTGCTGGCTCAGGGCAGGGGCCACGGCTTTCAGGTCTTCAATAGGCTGAGATTAGGTTCCGTCCCCCGGGGGGGTTGGGGGGACCCGGTTGTGTGGCCATTGTGACAGCGTGGGAACTGCAGCATCCTGGGCCAGACAGGGATGTGCCGCCTTGCCCATGGGAGCCCGGCCTGGGGGCTGACTGGGCATCCTCCAGGCTAGGAGCGCATGCCGGCACATATACACGTGTACACACAGCCCTGCGTCAACACGGGGTCTCGGGGAAACACGGACCCGGCCATGCAGGCTGAGATGTGTACAGGCTGGGTCCTTAGAACCTTAGGGCCACTGCATGGGAAAAGGTGCTTCTTCTTTGCAGCTTGGTGAGCAGAGCATGAGCTGGATTTCAGTCGTTTATCCTTGCTCAGTGCACAACCTGCACATATGTGCACAGCAGCCGTGGCACCGTCCCCAGGCCCTCCCTACCTCTCCCAAGGCTGTCTTCAGCCTCTTCTCACCGGATGTCCTCCCCCAGCCCCCTGCTCAGATTGCAAGGCTCATTCTTGGCTGACACAGTCACAGGTCAGTCCCTGCTGGTGGTGAGGAGGAAGCAGGGGACCACAGGCTGACAACTTCAGGTCCTAACTGCAAGGTCTCGTGTTTCCTCCTTGAAGAATCAAGTGTGGGAATGAGTAGGGCCGAAACGAGTGCGATGCCTCATCCGCGGGGCCCAAACCCGCCCCATCTCCGTCACCATCACCCTTCCCCAGCTGTGGTCCTGAGGACCTGCTTTCCAGGGCCATGGTGCACAGTTTGGCAGAGAGAGGCCCAGCTGTACTCCTCTGAGTGCCCCAGACACACGTGTGCCGACGTGTGCGTGCCTTCACACGTGCAGGTGGGCCTGTGTGCACTGGCTGGGGGTGGGGGCCGTGGAGGCTCCAGGTTTGCACGTGCCAGCTGGCCAGCGTATGGCCGGGCACGGGGGACACGTGTGTCCGCGTGTACACGCGCCCAGAGCTGGCCCCGGCAGCCTGCGTGGCCTCCTTCCTCCGGCGCAGCTGCAGACTCGGGAAGGAGGAGACGGGCTGCGCCGGCCTCAGCCGTGTTCCCCAGAGAGGTGGCCAGGCCAAGGTGGGGGGCCGAGGCCAGGCCAGAGGGCCGGGCAGGGCTCGGGCTGGGGTGTGGCCTGCACCACGTGCTTCCTGTCCTGCCGGTGGCGACGGCTTTGGACGGAAGGTTGGCCCCCATCAGGAAGGCGCTGCCTGGAGAAGTGGGGCTTCTGGAGGCTGAGTCAGCTTCCCCCAGAGTTCATCCTAATCCTCTACCATTTCTTCCTCCAGGCTGTCACCCAGCTGCCTTATCCCCAGGGCGAGTGGGGAGACTCCTTCAACTGCCCTGTGGGCCTGAGTGCAGTACCTCGGGGCAGGCGGACACTCAGCCCTCTCGGTGTCCCCCCAGCACCTCCTGGGCTGAGCCGCTCCTTCCCCGAGAGCCCGGGGACCCCAGGAGACATACTCCCCGAGTTCTTATTGCCCTAAGGAGCGGTTGGGGACCCCGAGACGGGCAGAATTTGCTTACGGGCACACAGCAGCTCTGGAAGGATGCAGCTGGACCCTGGGGAGCCCACCTCCCAGTTCAGGACACTTGGGACGGTGGCAGTGACACTTGTACCTGGACGGCTGACCCCAGATCACCCCACAGCTCAGCTGAGCTGGAAACCCAAGCCAGGGTTCAGGGGTCTGTGGAGCAGCCCTTCATGTCCATGGAAGGTGTCAGGGAGGGCTTGCCCAAGCGGTCCCCCGGCCGGGCCTTCTCCCAGGCCCTTACCACTGTCCGCGCCCACCCAGGTCCTGGGAGATAAGCCTTTTCAGACCCCCCTTTCTCCTGTATTAGTGTCCTAGGGCTGCTGTAATAAAGGACCATGAACTTGGCTTAAAACAACAAGTACTTATTGTCTCCCAGTTCTGGAAGCCAGAAGTCCGAGGTCCAGGTGTGGCAGGGTTGGTTCCCTCTGGAGGCTCAGAGGGGACTCTGCCCCAGGCCTCTCTCCCAGCTACGGTTGGACGCTCACGGCCCTTGGCGTTCCGCGGCTTGTGGCTGCATGGCTCCAACCTCTGCCTCTGTCATCACGCGGGCCGTCTTCCCTCTGTGTTTCTGTGTTCTCTCCTCTTCTTTGAAGGCTGCTCGTCATTGGGTTTAGGACCCACTAAATCCAGGGTGACCTCGTCCCAAATGTCCTTCACTTCATTACATCTGCAAAGACCCGTTCTCCAAATAAGGTCACCTGCACAGGTTCTGCGGGTTAGGAGTTGGACCTATCTTTCTGAGGGGCTACCATCCAACCCAGTATACCCTTAAATGCCAGGGATCTGGGCGGCTGCATTTTCCCCCCCCGGCCACGCCAGTGCCCCTTCTGCAAAGACCCGTTCTCCAAATAAGGTCACCTGCACAGGTTCTGCGGGTTAGGAGTTGGACCTATCTTTCTGAGGGGCTACCATCCAACCCAGTATACCCTTAAATGCCAGGGATCTGGGCGGCTGCATTTTCCCCCACTGCCACGCCAGCGCCCCTGCACTTCCTCACGGCAGCCTCAGGGCCATGGAGGGCACCCTCGGACATGTGTGAGTCAGTAGGGACAGAGAGCCCAGCTGATGGAAGCGGGGATGGTGGCTTGGAGAGTGGGCAGTGCCAGGCCTGCCCACCGGGAATTGGCCTGCGGTCCCCACCTCCACACAGGATGGGTGCACAGACAGGCGCCTTGCCCCCGTGCGCCCGGCTGGCCCTGGGGGCCCCGGGCACCTGCCCCACGTGAGGACAGAGGGGCACATGCAGATGGGCCGACACCCCTTAACGGCCGGCGCTCTGCTGGGCCTCTCCCTAGCAGGACGTTTCTCTTTCAGCCTCAGGTCTGGGCATGAGCGCTGGGTGAGTGGCCACCAGGCCCTGGGCCAGTGAGCCCAGAGCTCGCCCCCTGCCACTGCCCCACCGGCGGAAGGCGCCTCCCACCTGTAGTCACCGTGCCGAGACACGGGCTCAGCTGATCTTCCAACGTGCCTTTTACAACAAGTGGACGCTTGGCTCTGAGCTCACCCAGCCGGCACTGAAGCTGGGTCTGTGGGCCCCCACGCCGAGGGTGGCTTCCTTGGCCCTGGGCGCTGGCCCTGCAACAGCAGAGCTGGGAGATCCACGGGGCCCCCTGGAGACGCCCTGCTCCGGTCTCAGTCTCCCAGGGGGAACATGAGGTAAGGATCCTGCACATCTGTATTGCCCCCAGGGGCCTGGGAGGGCCAGGACACTGTCCCTGGTCCCAGATACAGAAACTGAGGCCAGGAGGGGCCTGGCCTGGTCTCCCCTGCCCAGCGGAAGTGGGTCGAGGCAGGCCTAGGTCCCAGCTGGCCCACCACCTGCTGACCTGCTTCCTCCCAGGCCCTCTGGGGGCAGGCGGTGGGAACGGGCCCCGTCTCAGCCTCCCAGCCCCCCGGCGGCCGCCCCCTGGGAGGCCTGGTCAACGGGCTCAGGTGTCCCGCACAGCCGGTTCCTCTGCCTCGTCCCATCCTCGCCTCTGTGGAGCCAGGGGGAGGGTCACTCCCCAGGGGCGCCAGCAAGGACGGCGGGCGGGGGGGCCGTCTGGCTTCGGGGGGGCCAGGCCGGCTCCGATGCCATCTTCCATGTCCCCCCGGAGGCTGGGCCGCCCAGGTGTGTCCACAGGGACCTCCCTCGCCGCCCCTTCCCATGACCTCTGTGCCGTCCCCCAGGGCAGAGCCCACGCCCGCTGCTGGCTCTGCAGCCCCAGCCTGCTCTGGTTGGGGGTGCAGGGCCCACCTGGGGTTCAGCGGCTCAGGGGAGCGGGGTGGGCTGCCGGCTACAGATGGCCAGATGGGGTGCTGGAAACCTCCCCCGATGAGGGGCTTGCACTCCTCAGCCGCCCGGTCCTTCCTGGGGGGTCAGGGTCAGGATCTCATCTGAGAGGCACTGAAAGGGAGGCTCGGGGCGGAGGGGGTCCCACAGCCTGAGAGCCATCCGAGCCTGCGTCCAGGACGCCCTGCCGGCCACTTCCTCCTTCTGACTGGGCCAGACCTGCCCTGGGTTTGACGGGTGGGACCTCACCTCAAGCCAGGGAGTTGGGGGAAACCGAGGCTGAGAGGGGACTAGGTGCTTTGCTCCAGGTCACCCAGCTTACCTGTCTCCTGGAGTCACGCTGCTGGGCGTTAAGTCTTGGCTCTGCTAATTATTAGCTGGGTGACCTCAGGCGAGTCCCTCAACTTCGCCGTGCCTCAGTTTCTTCAGCTTGTAGAGGGGGAGCAACGAGGAAGCCCGCTTCAGGGGGTGTCGTGAGGCCCCCGCGAGCTGACCACAGGCCTGGCACGCGGCGAGGGCAGTACCAGGCCCACGCCGCTATTGGCACTGTCAGCACGGCCACCGTCAGGCCGGCCCTGCTGCACCGCGGACCTCAGAGCCTGGTCTTGTCTCGGTCACTGCGGAACCGCCGGGCCCGGGCCAGAGGTGACGCTCCGGGAGCGTTCCGAAGCTGCGAGAGCAGCGTGACCCCACATGCGCCTCACTCCAGAGACCGTGGCCTCCCCTGTCCCGCCTGGCTCCCCAAGGGGACCCCCTCTGCCCGAGCCCCGCACAGCGGCTGCCTTTACATATGTGCTGCAAGTCAGGAGGCTGAGGCCAGAGAAGGCGGACCCCCTCGGCCAGGGCACCCCGGTTTTGGTTGGTGCCGAGGAGCCGCTGGGTGGCCTGGGCTGGGGGCTTGGCCCGGGGCTGGGGGGATGGAGGCAAGCAGAGCCGGCGGGTGGGGGTCTCGGGCCCCTGCAGGCGCGAGGCTGGCCGGGGTCCCGGGCGGCCGGGCCCGCTCCGGGCTGCGGGCGCCCGCGCAGCAGAAGACCCATGTGCCCCCGTGCCCCCCACCGGGGCCTGTGACATCCTCTGTGAGCGCCAGCGTCCGGGGCGCTGCCGGTGAGGGCTGCCGGCTCTGCCACCTCCGCCCCAAGGCTGCGCTTGGCGGGGGGCGGGGGAGGCCCGGAAGCTGGAGTCTGCCCCCAGGTGCAGCCCGTGCCCGCGCCCCGCGCCTCCCCCGGGGCTGCCCCTGTGCCCTGCGCCCCGCTGGGACCTTGGTTCGCTCATGCGCGCCCCGGACAGTCCGGTTCTCGCCCGCGGGCCCCCGGTCCTCTCCGGGCTGAGACGTCGCCCGCACGGCAAGAGGCGCTGACCCCCGCGACCTGTCCGCCGAGGGCCTCCGGGAGGAGCGCGGGGCAGGAAGTGCAGGGTGGGGACAGCCCCGGCCCTGGCAGCACAGCCAATGGCAGCTGCAGAGCTGGAGCTTCCTCGGTCTCCCTGGGGAGTTCCGGAATCCGGCTCCCGCCTACACGCTGCAGACGGAGGCTCCCCGGCCGTGCTCCCCCTCCTCCTGCCCGCTCCTCTCGGGGCCCCCACACCCGCTCCCACCTTTGGGGGACGGGGGGGAGATTTCCCCTCCGCAGTCCCCGCGACAGGTGAGGAAACTGAGGCGGACGGGGCATCTCCCACGTGGGCCAGAGGCTCTCAAGGGCCCCAAGCCTTCCCGCAGCTGGCTTTCCTCACTGAACCCCTTGACCAACTACACGCTCCGAGCTTTGGCCTCCGTCGCTACCGCCCGCCTTCCTGGGGGCCCTGCCCAGCTGACACCCTCACCCCCGTCTTTGCACAGCGGTCCGCTCAGCCCCGGCGCCGCCCGGGCCTCCTACGGACGGCTTCCACCTTTGCGGCTGCCCCCAGCCAGGCTGGTGCGGGGCAGGAATCTGGGTAGGCAGCCCCTTGTCAGCCCTGTGGCCCCTGGGAGCCGAGAGCCCTGCGGGGGTGGAGTGGCAGTAGGGCCCGGGCCTGGGTCGCACGCATCTCACACTCAGCAAGTACGCGGGGCCTCGGGAAGCTGTCTCGTCCCGTGAGGTCCCTCAGCGAGAGACGCAGAGACTGGGCTGTCGCCCCCATTTGCCACATGACCTAGGGAGAGGCCCTGGGGTCAGAAGGCAGGCTCTGCCTCCCCACAGGAGGCTCCAGACCTCTCCTCCTAAGACTCAGTCTTCTCAGCTGTCAAATGGAGCCATTTCCAGTCCTTCCTGCCTCACGTGACTGTCGTGAGGTTCAGAGCACGACAGAGGCCCAGGGCCCGGCTGTGGAAGGAAGGGTGACGAGAGATGGGCCAATTTCAGGGGATGCTCAGGACCTATCAGGCCTGAATCCTTGCTGATAGCCACTCACCCACGGCCCAGCCAGGGAGCGGTCACCCGTGTACCACAAGACAGGAGCCCCTGGCAAGATCCATCCAGGCTGAGCTTCCCTGCCCTCTGAGCTGGAACCCAGAACTGGGAGCGTACCTGTGCAAAGAGGCACTTTCTCCCCAGCTGCACCGCCCAGGTGGTGAGCTTCCCATCGCTGGATGCATGCAAGCAGAAGCTAGGCAGGAGAGGGGCCGTGAGGAGACAAGCCAGGGACTGGCGGCCAGGCTACTTGAATCCTGGAATTGCAGGACTCCAGGATTCCGTCTGCTGGGGACAGAGGATGCTGCAGGGAGGTCTCTGTGGAGAGAGTCTGCATCTGGGAGGTAGACGGCCCAGTGAAGCCCTCCAGCGTGCCGTCAGACCGGCCCAGACCTGGGGCCTCCTCCACCTCCTGATGCTCTGCCTCCCCGGGGCTCAGACTCGCCCTCTCTGAGCTGAGAGCTCCCCGTCCTTTCATGCAGAGCATCCACCCCCTGCCATGAGCCACCACGTCCGTGGTGCTGGGTCGCTGCCCTCACGGGGCTGGCATTCTGGAGGGGAGGAGGACCCAGTGTTGCTCAGGGCGTGTTGGAAGGGACGAGGCTCCAGGAAAATCAGAGCTGGTGCAGCGATAGGGAGGGGCAGGGCCTGTGGCCTCACGGAGAAGGTGAGGGGCAGAGAGGGAGCCTCGCAGACGTCTAGGGAAGAGCATTCCAGACAAGAAAACAAAGAGCCGGAGCAAAGGGCCTGAGGCAGGAGCAGGCCTGGCACATCCCAGGAACAGCACGGAGGCCGGGCTCGAGGTGAGGGAACCCAGGCGAAGGGAACACAGAGATGAGGATGCGGGTGAGAGGCTGGACAAGCAGAGGACAGGGCCAAGGATGGGCCCGGGGACCCTCCCCTCCCCCGGACAGGAGCTGACCACTCGGAACACGCTCCCTTCCCGCCACTGGAGTTCCCAGAGGGGGAGGGCTGGGGACTTGGAGACAATGCCAGGCGGCTGGGGGGCAGGGGGCTGGATTTATGGCCTCCTCTGACCCCAGCAGAGAAACCAGCCTTGTTGGGCATGGCCGAGTCACCAGCGACCAGCCTGGGGGTGGGACGGCCAGGATGAAAGGCCCAGAGAAAGGATTAGCCGTGGCCCAAAAGGCCACGCAGGGCGCCATGGCAACCACAGGGCCACGGAGCCCTGGAGAATGGAGCTTGTGTTAACACCTCCCCACAGACTCCTCAATGGGGCTGGGGGCTTGTTAACCAGCTTACCAGGCGGCCCATTGACATGGAAATCCAGACCTGCCATCAGTCAGCCCTGAAAAGGCCTGTCGGACCCTTAAAGGAGGCAGCCAGGGAGGAGGGGCCCTTGAGCCGGTGGGGCGGGCAGGCGGGGGCAGGTGCCGGGCCGGCGAGGCTGAGCTCCCACCTTCCTGCCCTGCCTCCTCCACAGCTGAGCCCTGCCGCGTGCACAGCCCTGGCGGGAACGCCCGGCCTTGGGAGGGCTAAGAGTTCCCTAGCCAGACCCACCGGACAGGGTCTGCGGGGCCTTGGCTGATGGGAGTCAGAGGGGGCCACGTGGTCTGAGGTGCTGGCCTGAGCCGCAGACTTCGGGGCTGGAGGGGACGCCGGACAGAGCAGTGGGGACAGGTGTGGGCCGTGGCCGCCTGACCCCCACCCTGGGCCGGCCCTCGCCCCAGCTCTGCCTCCAGCTCAGAAGTGACCTGTCCCCTCACTGGGAGGCCGTCTCAGGGCTGGCCTTGGCCCCTGGGAGCACTGGGCCCTCCCGTCACCCTGGCCCTTTCCCCTGGGGCACGCCCTGTCCTGGCCCCTCGGCAGGGCTCTGTCCTCTATCTCTCAGCCTCCCCCGCACCCTACCCCAGGCTGCTGGCTCCAAACACCGGGGCATCTCCAGCCCTGAGCCAGTCCAGAAAATGCGCTCGAGTGACCTGCCACGGCACCCAGCCCGTTCCCAGGACGGCCCTCGGCAGCGCGGAGACCGTCTGTGAGGTCGGACTGGAGGAAATCTGGCGGGAACCATGTCGGGGGTGGGGGGGTGGGGGTGGGTGGGGGAGAAACGGCCCTCCCCCCACTCACTGAGCGGGGAAAGCCCCTTGCACGTGGAGATGTGCAGAAATGCTGGGGCGGCCCGCGCGGAGCGGCGCGGGGGCTGGACAGGGGAGTACAGGCATCTGGCAGCCCCTCCCCTCTCGGCCCCCTCCCTCCAGGCTCTGGGCAGGACCCAGGGCGCTGGGGCAGGGTGGCTCTGGGCAGCGGGCGCCTTGGGGCCTCAGTCTCCCTGTCTGCAAAGTGGGCTGGTGGTGGGGGCAAGGGCGCTGGGGGTGTGGGGAGCCTGAAGGCGGGGCTCAGGAGAAGGCCGGGCCTCTGCATCGGCCTCTGCAGGCAAAGCCCGCTTCCCCAGCACTGGGTGTGTCCCAAGCCTCAGCCCCGCATCCCAGCATGCGGAGAGAGTCGAGGGCTTCGCCCTTTCCCCTCAGGGAGGTGGTGAGGTGCCCTAGGGGGGAAAGGAGCTGGAGGTACAATCGCGGGGCAACTGAGGCTCAGGGCCTTGCTCCGCTAGACCCAAGCCTCAGCCCTGCCTAGCCCTGGGCTTGGCTCACAGGTCACCCCTTTTACTGATGACAGACAGAGTAGGTCACAAATGGCCCGAGGCCCTGGTGGGGAAGCCCGTGTGCAGCCCTGGGTCCCCTGCCCCCCGACCAGCGTTGGCTTTCTCCGGGCGAGGCCCCAGCTGCACACAGCTGGCAAAGGGCGGGGGGCCGGGAACTTGAGAAGGCTGCGTCCCCCATAGATCCCAAGGAGGGGCCATAGGCGCCCATCAGAGACTCAGGCCGGGCCTCCCCCTCCTTTCTCAGGCCCCCAGCTGCCATCTGCCTCTGTCCCTCCTCGGGGGAACCAGGAGGGGCCAGCCCACATTCCTCCACACGGGCCCCTCCACACATCTGCCTTCCCAAACCTCCCTTGTTCCCTAGCAGGCCCTGGGGCCCGCGCCCCACCGCGGACCTGCAGCAGGGACCCCTCCCCTGGCAGTATCTAGGGGTCCCCACAAGGAAGTGCTCAGAGGGGCAGCGCCCCTTTCCCCCACCCGGTCCCCCTGTGTGTGTGTGTGTCTACCCGCGTCCCCCAGCAGCTCCACGCCCTGCCTACCCGCTGTGCTCCCGGCTCAGGTGGGCACCTCTCCATCCCCCACGCAGGGCTCAGGGAGGCCCTGGCACTGAGCGGGGAGCAGGAGGGAGGCAGAAGGGAGAAGTCCAGCTGGACAGTGGGGACAGGGGTGCCAGGATGAGGGGCCACCCCACCCCCATCGTGCACTCTGGTGACATTGGAGGCCTGCCATGAAGGGCTACCTGGGTGGGTAAAGGGAGACCGTGGGCTAGAGACAAGGAATAGTGGGTCCCAGGCTGAGGGCTACGATGCGATGCTCCTTCTTGTTGATCCTCAGAGTGCTCTGGACATCCTGGAGGAGGGGGTCCTGGAAGCCAGGCCATAGCAAGGGTGCATAGGAGTTCGCCAGCAGAGACGGGTGTGCCTGCTGCAGGACTCGCTGTTTTCCTGTGTGGGCCTGGTACTTCATTCACTCAGCACCTGCTGTGTGCTAGGCCCCATGCTGAGCACCAGGACGGAGAAAGATCCAAACAGGACCGCTCCCCACTCCCTTGCAGAGGGAGACTTTTGGCTGCTTGCTGTGAAGCCAGGGATGATGGGAGAGTGAAAAGGACTGACCCACACTGGGGCAAGCTTCTTGCAGGGGAGGCTTGCCAGGCATGGGAGGATGGTATGTGCAAAGGCCCTGTGGCTAGGAGGCTAGAGCATCTGAGGACAGGACAAGAGGTCAGTGTGGAGACGGAAGCGGGGGCACACCACACACCGTGAGCGGGAGGTGAGTGTGATGCGGTTTGCGGGGGTTAGGGGGGCCTCTTACCCTTCTGTGTGCACCGCTCCCCAGGCCTCCTCCCTCAAGAACCCGGAGCCTGGAGTGGACGCAGGGTGGGGGTCTGCAGTCATGGCTGAGGCAGGGGGCACACGTCCGGGTGCCGAGGGCTGTGAGGGCCGTGTTTGCGCAGGGAGCAGACGTGGGCACGCTGGGACCCCGGGACCCATGATCACACAGAGAGTCACATTTAGAGACACACAGCACAGAGGCTCAGCAGAAACACCTAAGCAGGCTGTTTGCCGCCCATGTCCCCCCTCCCCCACCCCCCTGACACACACACCAGCCGCAGGCGGATCCGCTTTCTCTCCTGCCCCTTTTCTCTGGTTCTTCAGCAAAGCAGTTGCTCGAAACTAATTGAATTTTCCGCCTGGGAAGGGCCTGGGGAGTTAAGGCGGGTGGGGGCTGGGAAGAAGCTTGTTAACAGGTCTGGCCCTCCTTCCCCCCTCCCCCCCCCACTCCTCCTCTCTGCAGTGGGGGTGGGATGGCCAGGCCCTGGTGGCCTAGGAGCCATGGACAGGCTGACAGGACGCAGCCCTCACCCTGTGCAGAGCCTGAGCCGGTGAAAGGAGGCCTGGCCTGCGGTACAGCCCCGCCTCCGGCCAGGAGCCCCCAGGGCTGCTGAAGTGGCCCCCAGCACCTCCACTTCCCCTCCTCCCGCCACAGGGAGAATGGGACTGGGGTGCGGTGGGTGGAAGCATAAACCAGACGCTCCCGACGGGGGACGCAAGGCTGCCCTTGGAGATGCGAGATGCGGGAGCCCAACCCGCCCCCCAGAGGAGGAGACTGAGGTCCAGGCAGGCCCATGTACACTGTGGGCCGTGGGCAGGAGAGCTGGGGGCCGGTGGCAGAGCGGGGCCGGTGCTTGGGGGAGGAAGGGGGGCAGAGGGTGCCCCGCCAGCCCGGGGTTTACCCACCCCCCGCCCAGAACCCGTATTTTCAGCGCGAGTGTGCTGCAGGGCCGTGTGTGAGCAGCGGGCTGCGGAGGAGCGGCCTGGGGACAGGGGAGGGGCCTGCAACCCTCCCGGCCAGACCCCCGCCCCACCCCGCAGCCTCACAGGTACAGCAGGAGGAGGGGACCTCACAGCTCCTCTGGGAGCTGCAGGGATCCTGGGGCCAGGGCCCTGGGGCTGGCCTCAGACTCAGGACAGCCGTGTCACTCCCCTTCCTCATTACACCGCTGCTTCTCTGGCCTCGCCAGGGCTGCTAGCCTGGGGGCCCCGCTGAGGGGTCTCAGGAGACTGTGCTTCTCCCCAGGGGTGACAGTGATGGGACTTCAGGTCTTGTACCATCGGGGGCTGGAACTCTCAGGCCCCATCAGTATGAGCCTGGAGCCCTGGGGGGCGGGGGGGAGCGAGAGCCCTGCCTGTCTTGAAGGCAGGGCGGGCGGCCACTACAGATCAGGGTGCTGCAGCTTCGTTGTCTGACTCAGGGTCACGCAGACGGGGGGCTCAGGTCCTGACACTGTGCGTATCCCCCAGAGTCCAGCTCCTTCCCCCACTGCGTCTGTGACGCTGCTGGAGGTCCCCCCGGAGCAGGGCAGCTCAGGGATGGCGTGGCTGGGTCCACGACAGCAGGGTGGGAGGCCCTGGGGGAGGCGGCTGGGAGGACCAGGGGCCCAGGCACGGCTGGAGGCGGGCTGGGGTGACCGAGAGGTCTCGAGCTGCTGTCGGCCCTGCCCAGCCCTGCCTCCCGGTTGGCCTCTGGGATGCCCGCCGGCACAGCCCTCCTCCCTTCCTGCCCCCCTCCGCGGGGCCCTGGCCCACGAGGCAGGCACACCCGTTCCTGCCTGCTTCTCCGGAGGGCACGTGCCAGGAACCGGCGGCAGCCTCTCCGGCCTGCGCCGCTGGAGGTCACGCGGGGAGCTTGGGGCACTGAGCCGGCCGGAGGGAGCAGACTGGCCCTGGGCACAGATGACCGCCATTGCCGGCTGCGGGATGGGCTGTCTGTCCATCATCGTTCTGTCTGAGCCCAGCCAACTACTCACACATCCACCCACCCACCCACCTACTACACACCCACCCACGTACCCTCCATGCACCCACCCACCCACTCAGCGCTCCTACCTGAGCGCCTGCTGCAGACCCCGGGAGAGGTTGACCACACAGTGTCCTGTTCCAGGACCCCAGGCTGGCCACACCTCAGCATCCGGCAGGCAGACCGGGGCCGGCAGGGGACGCAGGTCCTGGGGGAGCATGCGTGGGGGTCACTGCCCAGACCAAGGTCACCCGTAGAAGCCACTAGGAGGCCATCCTGGGGAGGCGGTCTCCAAGGCCAGGGTTGGGGGAGCCACAAGGGCAGAACCCGGGGCTGGGAGACTAGGGCAGGGGCTGTGCTGCAGTGAGGCCCCCAGAGGAAGGATGTGGTTGGAGACAGAGGGAGTCAGAGATAAAGATACAGAGACAGCGAGAGACAGAGACGGTGAGACACGGAGACAACGAGATTCAGAGAGAGCGGGGTGAGGTTGACCAGGGCCCCACCCTCTGGTTCGGAGTCCTGGACAAGGGCCCGGCGAGCCCAGAGCCCCCTCCCTTGTCCCAGCAGGGAGATAAGGAGGATGAGGCTGTGATAAGTACGGGTTGTCTTGGCAGTCAAAGCCTGATACTCCTCTTGGGGGCATTTTTTCCCCATCAAGTCATCCTGGGCTTGGTCCAGGGCCCTCTCCCCAAGCCCTGGGGTGACCAACACTCCCCCGCAAGACACCCTGAGGCCAGAGAAGGGTCTGCAAGGGGCCTTTCCCACAGCCTCTCCCGGAACCCAGGGCTCACCCCGCGCTGAGCTCAGGAGGGGAAACGGGGGGCCTGGAGGCAGTGAGGACCGGCTCATCCCTGCGTCTGGCTGTCCATTCAGGCAGGGGGCCCCCTCTGTGGCCCCCGGGGCTGTGCCTGAAGATGGGAGGGGGTGGCGCCCACCCTGCTGGTAACAACGGGTCCAAGTCCACTCAGCAAACAGCCACCGGCTCCCTGGGGCCTGGGTCAGAGGCCGGGAGGGTCAGCTATGGCCTCCGTCTTCGTCTTCCGAGAGGCCCCACTCTGGGCAGGTGGGTGTGGCAGAGGAAGCCATTCATCTGGGCGGCGGTGGTGACAGCTGGTGGTTCCAGGAAGGAGCTGAGCTGTAAGCGAGAGGAAAACCGAGCCAGGCAGAGTCTGGGAGGGTTGGGGCCCCACCCTTTGTCCCCACCACATCCTCTGTGATTCTCTGACCCTCCTTTGGCATCCTGCCCCATCTGGACAGACAGATGGACAGATGTGCATGTGAGTGGATGGACGGATGGATGGATGGATGGACGGACACAGGATGGAAAGGAAAGACCGAAGTTAGCACTGAGGGATGGAGAGATGGATGGTGGACGAAAGATCAGATGAATGGATGGGGGTGGCGGATAGACAAAAGGATAGATAGGTGGATAGAAAGAAGGATAGAAGGACAGGTAGATAAATGCCGGGCTGGCTGGCTGGACCGATGGATAGATAGTGCATAGGTGGGTAGATGGCAGGAGAATGAATGGATGAATGAACAGCTCCTCAGATACATGGAAGGATGAGATGGCAGGTAGAACAGTGCCTCCCCCACGAAAGACTCCCACGTCCTAACCCCTGAAACCTGTGAATATGTTGCCTTACACGGCAAAAGAGACTTTGATGATGTGATAAGTGAAGAATCTTGAGACGGAGAGATTATCCTGGGCCACGCAGATGGACCCAGTGTAATCACCAGGGTTTTATAAATGAAAAGGGGAGGCGGAGGTGCTGTGAAGATTGAAGTAGAGGCTGAGTGACATCGCTGCTGGCTCTGAAGCCGGGGGCCGCGGCCTCCAGCCAAGGAATGCAGGCCGCCTCTGGAAACTGGAAAAGGCCAGAAAACCGATTCTCTCGTAGAGCCTCCAGAAGGGACGCAGCCCTGCCCACACCTTGATTTTAACCCACAAGACCCATCTCTGACCCACAGAACAGTAAGATGATAAACTGTGTTGTTTTAAGCCACTAAGTTTGCTGTAATTTATTACAACATCAACAGGAAGCTGATACAGATGGACAGAAGGACATAAGATAAATGGATGGACAGGTGGATGGATGACCAGAAGGACAGGTGTGTGGGAGAATGGCCGCCAGGGCTCATTCCTTAGATTTACACTTAAATGAACCCAGGTGCTGAGGGCTGGGCGGTTAGACCCCTGGCCGAATGGCTAAGCAAAGGTTAGGGTTTAGACGCCCCAAACTTCCAAGATAACCAGAGCCCTAGTACCTGTAAGACATAACCCAGAACATGAGTATCAGAGCTTACGGAGATGGACCTAGCAACACCCAGACGGCAGTCAATAGAGGGCCCTGGTCTAGGTCCTAGGGGAACCCCGATGGCCCTTGTTTGGACAGTGCTCGGGGTTTAAGGTCAGGAGCACGGAAGAGGAGCCCCCATCTCCTTCCTCCTGTGGTCCTAGTCCAGCACCTCTGCACCTGGAAAGGGGGCCTGGGGCCATGAGGAAGTCGGGCCCGCAGAGGCCCAGCTCCAGCGAAGCCCGCACTGCAGACCCGCAGGCTTTCCTCAGCCCACCTCAATGAGGCACGCCCCGGCTCACCTTCCTCTCCACACGCACAGGCACACGGACACGCGTATGCACACGCTCTCACATGGACGCCACGTGGTAGCAGGGGGAGGGGGCTCTGCCCTGCTCTGCCTTGAACCTGTGACCCTGGCCACGCCCCTGGGCCTCTCTGGGTCTCCGTCTCCCCATCTGTGCCCTGAGCGGGGAGGGGGGCCAGGGGCCAGCAGGGTAGTGGGGAAGGGGGCCTGAGGCCACGCGCGGGTGGGGCACCAGAGCCGCCAACCTGGCCCTCACTCGTGTTTCTAAGCACCAGGTTTCCTTCCCTGCACCCCTCTGGGGAGGGGCTGTAATTAACTTCTTCCTGTTCTGATCAGGAGTTCGTTTCCAAAAACATATTTCGAAGGATTATTTTGCAAAGGAAATGTTTTTGAAAGACTCTCGTGTCCCGTCCCAGCCTGGGGAAGTGGGACAGCAGTCAGAGAGGGGACAGGGGTGGAGGGCCTGGTGGCCCGGCAGCTGGGGTGAGAGGGCATGCTGCGCCCAGGCCCCAGCCGCGGTCTGGGGCGGGGAGGGCCGGGGGAGGGTAGAGGCCAAGGAAGTGAAAGGAGGCAAGGGGGGGTGCAAGGGTCTCCACTTCCTCCCCGCCCACTCGGCCTTGCCCTCTGCCTCCCCCAGGCCTCCTGTGGCTAAGCTCAAGCTGGGGCCCCTCTCAGGGGCCTCTCCCACCATTTCAATGGGGAGATCGCCGACCGTGCCCTCCGCTCTGCACCATTGCCCCGGGCCCTCTCCCGTCGCCTGAGGGTGGCCTGGCCTCTGTCCTGGGGCCCCGGAGCCCTGCCCACCCTGGCCCTCCTCCAGAACACCCTGCTGTGGCCCGAGGGACAGGCATCCTCCAGCCAGGTGGGCGCTGCCTTGAGTCCATCTGCCCCTCCCCTGCTCCGCTGCTCCCTCGGGGACCTGGCAGGCACTCACTGCTTGAACTTGACCCTTGCTGGGCTTCCCCGTCGCACAGAAGGCCCTCCAGCACCACTGGAGTTAGACACACAAGTGGTTATTCTTTTCTTTTCTAGCCCAAGAAACACGTTGCAAAATTCCCACCATCACAAAACAAGCAGGACCTGGATGGCGTGGGGTGGAGGTGGGGTCATTTAATGGACGGTCTGGGTTTGGGGTAGAAAACGCCTCGACCCCTCTCCGGGATGTGTGGGCTGGGGGCACCCCAGAGCCTGCAGAGTCCCGACCCTGACCTTACCTTGCAGACCCCAGACCAGTCCAAGGCTGCCCACCTCCCCGTGTGCCCCCACGGGCCCCCACCACGTCCAGGTGGCCTCAGGCGGCCTCCACCCGCTCTGGGTCTTAGTCTTGCACTGTTCACCTCACCCACGGTGGCCGCCCGGCTCCCCCCGCACCATGAGCCTGTACTAAATGTTTGTTGAATGAATGATGGATGGATGGATGGATGGATGGATGGACCGTGCGGACCGGGCTAGGGGTCTTGCAGTAAAGCCCCTTTAATGTCAAGGAACTACCCCGCAGTTCCCACTTCCCAGAATTCCAGGCTGCGCCCTGGGGTGGGGAGGGCCGGGCCCCTAGGCAGCCCCTCTCCGCCAGTTTCTCCCCCAGCCCCGGGGGGCGGCCCACGGTGGCTCCTGCCTGTCTCGCTGCTCCTTGGGCTGGGGCTTCCACAAGTTCGGCCAGCGCTGGCCACACTGCTCAGGGGACAGTTCCCAACCCCGGACAACCCAGGGCAGGGGAGCTTGCCAGCTGGGGGAGTGGGGAGCCAGTACGGGACGGACACAGAGGGGAAAGAGTCCTCGCCTGCCTCTCGCGAGCTGTGGTCCTCAGACAAGATACTCGGCCTCTCTGAGCCTCGGTTTCCCCCTGGGAAACGAGGGAGCCTAAGAGAGGATTCCTTCGGAGCCTCTGGGGCCCGGTGGAGCCCAGCCCGGTCAGATGGGGCTGCTGGGCTGTGCTGTGAGGGCCCCACTCCCGGCACCGACCAGCCGTCCAACGCCCACCTGCTCAGCTGCCCACCCAGCCAGACCTCATCTCAGGGGCGCAGCCCGCTCCCTCCTCCGGAGGCCCACCTGGCCCGCCCTTCTGAAGGGGCTGCGGGCTGCCCAGCCTGAGACGAGTGCGGCCCGGGGCCCCACGCTCCACCCATCGCCTCTGCCCCCTTCTCTGGCCCCGTTTCTCCATGCGCCTCTACTGGTCTCTGTCCATCTCGTCTTCTCTCCCTCCCTCCCTGCCCCCAACCCGTCCCCATTCCCAGCCTCCACCCCGCACGGGGCTCTCAGCTTGGGGTTCTGGGACTCCGCCCCCCACAGATGTCCTGGAACTGGTGGGAGGTTATTTTGGGAGCTGGCGGCTCCCCTGGGCCTTTCCCAACGATCTTGGCGAGAGCGTTTGAGGGGGTCAGCCTGAGCGGGTGGGGGGCATGTGGCGGCTGGCCCGGGGGGGCTGCAGGGAGCGTGGTGTGGGGACACAGTGACCACACTGGCCTCCCGGTGTCCTGGGCGGGGGCATTGGCTGGGGCTCCCTGGCTGTGCTGGGCCAGAGCTGCCCCGGGAGGATTCTGGGGAGGGGGCAGACCCGGACCAGCTCATTCCCCACGCTGCTGCCCCCAGCGTTTAGGGGGCCGCCGGAGGTTCCTCACGTGGTCCGGCCCCAGCCGGTCCCTCTCACAGGTGCAGCCTCAGCTCATCTCCACAATGTCACCTCACACCGCCCCAGCCCCCGACACCCCGGCCACGCCAGCCCCCTTGCTGCGCTGACCTCAGGGCCTTTGCACCTACAGTTCCCTCTGCCTGGGTCATTCTTTCTGGGTCTCCCAGGCTGGGTCTTTCTCAAAATGAGGTCTCAAGGCAGTGGTCACCTCCCCTGAGAGTTTCCTTCCTGCTCCAGCTGAGATAGCCCCCAGCCCTCCCCTCCTACCATCTCAGCCTGCGCCATCCCAGAGAAGCATAATGCAGGCAGAGATGCAACTTAAGAATTTTCTAGTGGCCACGTTAAAAGAGTTTTTAAAACAGGTAGAATTAAGTTTAATAATATCTTATACATTTAACCCAGTATATCCAAAATAGTATCATTTTAACAAGTAATCAATATGAGATTATTAATGAGATATTTTACCTCATTTTTCTGCACTAAGTCTTATAAATCCAGTGGGTTTTTTTGTTTTCTGGGGTTTTTTGGCCGCGCCGCACGGCTTGCCGGATCTCTGTTCCCCAACCAGGGACTGAATGGACCTGGGCCATGGCAGTGAAAGCCTGGAATCCTAACCACTAAGCCACCAGGGAACTCCCAGGCTAGTTCCTTTTTCACACTCACATCTCAAGCCACACATTTCAAGCGCGCAACATCTGAGTACAGTCAGGGGCTACTGAACTGGATGGTACAGCCTTCTGTTTTCATGCTACTGTCCTATTTTACTTTCTTCCTAGCACCAATCACCATCTAGCATATTCCACGTATAATACTTGTTGAGCTGTTTATCATCTGTCTCTCCCACCGCAATGCACGTTCTGCCGTGCTCCCCACAACTCCACGCAGCAGGCACTCTGTTAAATGTTTGGGAGCGAGTGATGGAGGGCTGCCTGGGTCTGGTTCCCCTCCCCTTACCTCACCCCTCACCGGGGAGGGGTCATGGCCCCGGGTCACAGAGCAGCACGTGGAGGTCCACTCGCTACAGAGTGGGGCCTGAACCCACGCCTGCTGTCCTGTGTCCCCACGTCTGGCCCGGTGCTGGGGGCGGGGCTCTCTGGGTCCTCGAGGCTCTGGCAGCCCCACCTTCAGGCCAGCTCTAGGATCCCCCAGCCACCGTCTCAGCTAATGGGATTCCCAGCCCCTCCGCCCTCAGATCCGGGCTGCTGCTGCGTGTGTTTATAAACCTGGCGCAGGCTGCTTCCCTGGAGGCTGCCGGAGCACAGGGCCCATCCGGAGGAACCCTTACAGTCCCCCCTCCAGGCCAGATGTCAGCCGGGCTGCTCCACCCTGCCCTGACCAGCCCGGCTGGCCCCCAGCCCCTCTCATTGGCTACTGTGCCCGGCCAGTGGCCCCCTTTCTGATAGGCCTGTCTGGGCTAGTTGAGCTTCCTCCACGATGGCTGCCACCGTGGGATAACTCATGGCTGGTACTGGCCCAAGGCCCAAGAGGTCCCACAGTCCATCCAGGTCCCAACCCACCAGGGCCATTAGGGAGCCCTCTCCCCCATCGCCCCCAGAGCAGCACCACCAAGGGCTTTCGGAGTCGCTCAAGCACATCCTTTTGAAGGGCTCCGAGTGACCCCTCGAGGGTCGTTCACAGCAACGCCTCACCAGGGAAACTGGTGGTCATGCTGCCCCCAGTGGCCTCGGTCTCTCCATCTGTAAAGTGGGAAGGGAAGCCCTCACCCAGCAGGGCTACGAGCACACATGAACTCACTTGGAGGACTGCAAAGGGAGGGGCTCTTGCTAACACATGCTGAGCCAAGGAGCGTAGCTGTGGGAGCTGGGAAATGACAGAGGGAAGCTGGGTTGCCTCTATCCTGCCCCCCAGACCCTGGCCCCACTTCTGCAGGGTTGTGACTAAGAACGGCAGCTCCAGCAGCGACTGCCTGCGTGGACCTGGGCCAGCTCTATCTCCCCGTGAGCCTTGGTTGCTGCATCTATAAAATGCCTGGTAAAATAGAATGGGGGTAGAGCCCTCCCCCTGCCCAACCGGAGCTAAGGCCTGGCCCCAGGGTGGGTTCTGCACTCCCTCGGGGCTCCTGCCTCTGTCTGGGCAGGAGCCCCATTTGCTGCCTTAGGCCCAGGCCTGCCAGGGAGGGAGAAACACCAGCCTTACCCCCACCTGCGTGGCGTCTCCGTGGCCCGGCCCACCCAGAGCCCCATCTCCACGTCCCTCCTTTGGGCCAAGTCCAACTTTGCTTCTGTCCCCAGCTGAGCTCACAGGCAACGCTCATTGTCTCACTTGGCAACCTCAGATGGAGAAACTGAAGCCCAGGGAGGGGCGAGGGCGCTCTGCCTGTCAGGGGCAGGTGGGCCTGCTTTGGTCTGCACGGGCATGGAGGGAAAGGTATGGAGCAGGAGGGGCAGCCCCAAGAGGTGAGCCCTGCGGGGTCCGCGCGGGAGGGAGGCCAGGCCGACGCCGAGGGTCCTTTGGGCCGCCACTGGACCCCCCATGCCCGGGAGAGGGGCGGCGTCAGATCTGGCAGCACCTGCTTAGCACTGGCTCCAGTGAAACCTTATCAGCCCCCATGTGTCCCCAAGTGAGCAGATTCTCTGGATGATAAGAGATGCGGGGGCAGAAAGACTGAGACGCGGACAACGGCCAGGCATTGGGTGGGCAGCTTGGCCAGGAACAATACCGGGCCAAATTAGGGCGGGGACGGCGGTGCCTGGCAGGGAAGGCCAGGAGGGCTGGACTTCAGCCACAGGCCTCAGAGGTCGGCTGGGGGGTTGTCTTCCCCATCCTGGCCTTTCCCTCCCCAGGGCCTTAGCACATGCTGTTCCCTTTGCCAGCAACACTCTTCCCCCTACCCCTTCTTCTGGCTAGTTCCTTCTCTTCTGGGCTCAGCTCCAATGTCACCTCCTCCAGGAAGTCTCCCCTGACCAGCTCATATCATCTACAAGTCCCCCCTGTACACGATCATCACTCCCCATATTTTCCCTTCAGAGCTTTTATCATAATAATAACGCGGTAACATGATGTTGGATTTGTCATTTAATGTTTGCTCCCTTCCTCAGACACTGGAAGCTCCATGAGGGCAAAGACTGTCTGTCTGTCTGTCTGTCTTGTGAACCATAGCACAGGGCCTGGCAGAGAGCAGGATTCAGCTAACATTAGCTCAGTAACTGAATGGGCAGCTGGTTGTGATGTGGAGACGGTAACCCACCCAGCAGACGAATTCATGACAAGCACCTGGCATAGCACTGAGCACATAGTAGGGGCTCAGCTGATAAGTGATAGCGATAGTGTCCAGGATGAGCTGAGTTCCCTTGGTCACTCTCATATCTCCCTTCCCTGAGCCTGGGGCCTCTGTCTGCCCCGAGTGGCATGGTCATGGCATTTTCTTGAGCACCTACTGTGTGCCAGGAGCTGCGTGGGTACCGGCAGGCGGGTGGGAGGAGGTGGAAGAGGAGGTGCCCACGTGTATCAGGCTCAGACCTGCCTCCTTCCCTATAGATCTCTGAGGGTCTGAGGCAGCTCCTGGCACGTAGTAGGGCCTCAGTGAATGGCTTGGGTTGGAAATGACTTCTGTCCTGAGTGAGCGAGTGCAATTCAGAGGAGGGAGAGACCCAGGAAGCTTTTATGAGCGACTCGACTAAGCTTTGAGAGAACGGGACTGGGGACAGGTGGTGGCTGGGAAGCTGTTAGAGGATTCAGAGGGGACAGGTGAGGGAGCATCCGGAGGGGGGACCCTGCTGCCCTCTCCCAGGAGCAGCCCTGGGCAGCTCCAGCCTTTAACAGGCCTTACAGCCAAGGTCCTACGAGGGGCCTCAGAGGGGCAGCAGAGGCCAGAGCTCAGTGGCCCTGCTGCTGCCTAGGCTGCCTCTCAGCAAGCCCTCGCCTCCTGGGCCTCGGTTTCCCCACCTGTGTGGGACGGTGTTTTCAAACTGCCCTTGCTCTCCCTGTTGACCCAGAGGGCACACTCACGCCGTGGCCCCAGCAGAGGGGAGAAGAGGTGAACCACTAAGTGCAAAGGCCACCAAGCACCCATCCAGGGGGAGAGCTGGCCCGAAGCTGTGTGTCCCGGGCCAGGTGTGGCCCCTGCCTGGAAGCTGCTGGTGCCTCCCTGCCAAGTGAGGGCTGGGAATCTCCATGCTGACCTGTCAGCAAGTGGTTCCAGATGTGGGCTGGGGACGGGGCGGCGGGGGAGGTCCTGGGATAGTCTTGGAATCTGAAGAGGGCTCCTAGGGCAGCCTGGCCCGGCCTGAGACCCCCCAGACCCGGAATCGGTCATTGGTGGGCCAGGCGGGTCGCTCGCGACAAGAAAGGATGGGGGCTGGAAAGAGCACGGGGCTGGGGTCCGGAGGGGGCCCTCGCGCCCTGATGCTGCCACCCTTTGCCACGGCGCTCTGGGGAGGTTTCCCTGTCTGTTTCCTCATTGCTCAAGTCGGCACAATGACGCCTGACTCCACGAAGCCCATGAAAGCTGTGCTGGTCTCCCCAAAAGGTGAGGCAGTCCTCGTCAAAGTGTCCCGGGGGACTTGTGCCCGAGGTCTGTGGGGCACCGAGGTGTGTCAGACCCTGCCTGGCGTTGACAGGCCTCCTGCACAGCCCTGCCTCCCGGTGCTCTGCTCTCACTCTTCCCTACCACCTTCTCATTCTTGCTCATTCTCTAGGACCCGCTTCAGCTGCCTCCTCCTCCAGGAAGCCGACCCTGATAACCTCCCATCCTGGTCTGGTGAAGGGCTTCACATGCAGGGGCAGACTGCTGGGTTCAAAATCTGGCTTTGTCACTCCCTAGCTGTGTGACCTTGGGCAAGTTGCTTAACTTCTCTGTGCCCTTATATCCGGTGCAGGACATGTGATGCTGCACGTAAAGAGCTTAGCTGAGTGCCCGGCAGCGTGAGCTCCGGGTAGACAGTGGTTATCACTATGCCATGGGGCAGCATTTCTCTTCCGGGTATCTCTGAGCACCAGCCCCATGCCTGGCGCCACCTGGCGATGGTGGCCCCAGGGCTGAGGGCGGGCCTCTGAGCCCAGGCCGCCATCCTGGTGAAGATCTCTGTGGAGCTGGGTGGAGACCCTGCTACCTCCTCTGGAGCCTATGGAAACCAACAGTCCAGGGCAAAATCGCACATCCGGGAGGAAGAGGGGCATCGTATGGCTGGGCAGGTCTGTTTGCTCCCAGGCCCCAAGCCATAGCACCCAGCCCTGGCTGGCCAACAATTCCAGGTGGGGGCACTGCCCACTGCCGCCACCTCAGGGGCCCCTGAGGACTGGCTGGAGTGTGCCTGCAGGGCTGGGCCAGCCACGTGCGGCCTAGGTGTCCCTCTCTCCATCCCCCCAGCCCCGCTGGGGCCTTCTGGGCCCTTGGCCATCCCCACTGCTGAGAGCTTCGGTTGCTCCTGGCTCCCACCCCATGCGGGAGAGGTTCCAAAGCCACAGCCAGGGGGTGGTGAGACCACAGCCCTGGCCAGGTGTAGGCTCATGCCAGGCACAGGTGTCACGGGGTGGGCGGAGGCCCAGAGCTGCATCATCCCAGTTGGGCTTTCTGAGGTCTCCAGGCTGGAGTGAACAGGCAGGCTCACACCCTGGCCCCCTTCAGGCCCAGTGCGCTACCTCAACACAGCCCCCATTGTCCCCCATCGATGGGGAGGCTGAGGCTTAGAGCGGGACAGGCCTGCCCAAATCAGAGGTCCTCAGGCTCCTCCCCCCAGGCCAGGGCCCGCCCCCGATGCCCAGCTAGGGCCCCAGGCCACTGACTCCCAAGGACTCTCCACCAGAACCCCTGATGACCTCAAAGCCAGGAGACCACAGCCCAGGTTGCTGCATCCAGCCAGGGCTGTGGCCACCCCGGGCCACCCTCCCCTGCCCAGGAGACAGGCGCGGGGAACAGAAGTGTCGCGTGCAGCTGGGAAGACTGCGGCCCACAGGCTACTAGCCCCAGGTCGCCCAGCCGGTTGGAAGCCTGCTCTGCTCCCCTGACTGTGTGCCCTGCCCCTCACTGGGCCCTGGGCACCGGCCAGTGCTGTACCCAGAGAACAGGCTCCACGTCCCCACCCAGCAGCGGGACAGGAGACGGGACAGGGAGGTGCAGAGGCAGCAAGGGGCCTCACCCTCCTGCTGGGCCACTGGGGCAGGGGCTCCCCTCTCTGCGATCCTTGGGGGGAGGCGGGGGGGAGGGGTCTGCAGCCTTCAGTCCCCAGGACGGCCTCGCTGGGTCGGGACAGGGATGTGCATGCAGGCAGGCTGGTGTCTGAGGCAGGAAGCCATAGCAGGCAGCCTCACCTCCGCTGCCCAGGGCTGCCCCCTGCAGGCCCGGCCAGCCCTGTCCCGTGCCTGCCGGGAGGACGAAACTGCCCTTCCCGGCCTTGGCCTTCGCATCACCCCCCGCATCAAACATGACAGGCACACGCCTGTCACCAGCACAGGCGGAGAGGCCAGGCGGACGCACCAGGGGCTGGAGGGGAGAATGGCCCGAGGGGAGTGGTGGGGTTACGCAGGGCTGGCAATCCTGGCCGAGCACCCCTCAGGCCCCGGGGGGCCAGATGCATGCCCGCCCCGCCGAGGCTCGCTGGGCGGGGAAAGGGCAGCTCACGCGCTTACCTCGGACGTGCCACCTCCCACGGCCGTGGGCGCGCTGTCGCACACACTGCGTTTCCCCAGCCGCCCGCTCCCACGCGCACCGCCCCCGCGCCGCCCCCGTCCCCGTCCCCTGCACCCTTACACACTCACCCACCTGCTCGCCGCGCACGCGCTGCACGCTCGCCGCGCACAGCAGCCCTGGTGCTCCCTGAGCCCGCCCTGGCTCCTCTCTGGGGCGGCCCCCCGGACAGTCCAGCCAAGAGGCCCCCGCGGCTGCCCCCAAAGCCTGGGGAGACTCTGCCTGTCTCCGCTACACGCTCCCCGAGGGCCCCGGCCGGGCCCCCTCCCCCGCGCCGGGGCCCAGGAGCCAGGAGAGGAGAGGGGCTGTGGGAAAGGCCCTCCCCCATCTTGTCCGCCCGCCAGCGTCCCGGAATGCGCTGACCGCAGCGGCCCAGCCTAATCCCAGCTCGGCCCCTTGGGGCCAGCTGAGCCTCTGGAGCAGGGCGGCGGGGGTGGGGGCTGGGCTGCGCTGGGCCGGGGGCACAGGCTGGAGGCACCAGGTGGTCTGACGCCCCGAAGGCCGGGCAGGCTCCTCGCTTGACCACATGGGAGGGTGTGGGTCCCTGAGATCCTGGAGGTGGGGGGCTGCCTCGGCCACGCCCTTCCCGCAAGAATGGGGGGGAAGCTGCTCTCCCAGGTGCCTGAAGGATCCTAAGAAGTGAGGTGAACTTTGACAGGCAGACAGGCCCCGAGGCAATGGGGGTGGGGAGGGGCCGGCGGGCCACCCCTGTCCCTGGAGCTTGAATGGAGGACCTGCTGCTGGGGGAGGGCGAGAGGCTGAGGATGGAGGTGGGGGGGGGGCAGGGAAAGGCACAGTGACCTCATCAGCCACCCCTGGGGTGCGGCTCCCGAGCCCCCGCCCAGCCCAGCCCGCCTATATCCCCAGGCTGGCCCTGCTCCCAGCAGAAGCTGGAGAGATGGCACTGCAGGTGGGTGAGACCCGGGCTTGGGGAGAAGGGAGCAGGGCCAGCGGGGAGGGTCCCCCAGTCAGCTGTGCTCCTCCCCCACAGAGCTGCCCTCCCACGAGACCCCCAGGCCGAGAGGGAATGCTGCTCACAGGGCCCAGGTCCGGGCAAAGCGCGTGCACTTTGGGGGGCTCCTGGGCAAGTGGGGTAACGGAGGGGGAGGAGGCCACAGACACGGGGCCCTCTGTCCCCTCTTTTGCCTGCAGTTTGAAGCCTTCTATGCAGGGGGCCTGGCCCCGGGCTGGAACCTGCTAGTCCAGGGACACTCTGACTCTGGAGAGGACAAGTAAGGGACATCGCCCTCCCCAGGGTCCCCTCCTTGGCCTTGGGTGGGTGACTGCCCGGCTGTCTGCCGCTCTCACGAACCGCGTGATGCCCCCAGGTTTGAGATCAACTTCCTGTCTGAGACAGGGGACATCGTCTTCCACATCAAGCCCCGGTTCTCCAGCGCCACCATCGTGGCCAACACCTTCCAGGGCGGCCGCTGGGGCCAGGAGGAGGTGTCCAATGTCTTCCCGCTGGTGCTCGGGGAGCCCTTTGAGGTGACGGGAGTGGGGCGAGGCCCTCGGGAGGCGGGGGAACCCATGGGGTGGGGTGGGCGAGGCCCTTGGGGGAGGGGCGGGGGGCGGGGGTTGGGGTGCCTGTGGACACATCGGGGCCACCTGCTGCTTTGTGGGAAGGGTGCTGTGTAGCCTCTAGGGCTCCCTGTATCCCTGGCTTCCAGCAGCACTGCTGTCCCCACCGGGAGCCCCTGGGGGAGGGGGCTTATTAGAGATGCTTACGGGTAAAAGGGCCAGTGCGGGAGTCTCACTGCTGGGTCTGGGGGGTGCAACAGGATGCCCACCCCCTGGCCGCCAGCCACCCCTCTGAGGAGAGAGGGAGAGACTCCCAGCTGGGAGCTCAGAACTCCCATGGGGCGGGCCTGCATGACGGGGGTTCCACGTGCTGAGGGAACCCCGGGCCCCCCGGCTATGCCTCCTGGACTCAGAGCTCTTGGAGCTCAGTGCGGGAGCAGGACGCAGGCCCAGCGGGCCGTGGGTCTCTGGCCTCCCGCCCACAGATGGAGGTCAGCTCGGACGCGGAGCACTTCCATGTCCACGCCCAGGAGCACAAGGTGCTGCAGTTCTCCCACCGCCACAGGCCGCTGGCCGCCATCACCCGGGTGCAGGTGCTGAGTGACCGCTGCCTGGCCCAGGTGGAGCTGGCCAGGAGAGGCCTGAGCTGGGGGTAATGTTCCCGCCCCGCCCACAGAGCATCTTTATCCCGGGACCCCATTTGCCTGGGAGGGGGCTGTGGGCTTGCCCTGTCCCCATCTGCTGAGTCTGTGCAGGGGTGGGGCTGGAGCTGAGGCGGGTGTCTTGGATACTTGCAGGGACGTGGGCTACTGAGCTGTGTCCGAAGTCCCAGGATCGAGCCTTGGCCATTGGCCATCCCACGTCCGGTGAAACCCACGCTGGGGAAGCTGGGGGGAGGGCCCTGTGGTTCTGGGCCCCCCCACTCCAGCTCCACCTTCAATAAAATTTAAGCAGGCTGCAGGAGCTTGGCTACTTGGAGAGGGGCATGGGCTGGGGTGGGGTGGGGCCATTGGAAGCAGCCCTGGACACCCTCCCCAGGGCTAGGGGTCAGGGGTCCCTGAGACCTATGTCCTGGGGGTGGTCCAGCCCCTTACCTCACCCCCAGGACACTGAGGGTCTGGGGGGGTGCTGGGATGGACACAGGCTTGTGGGGAGGCCCCTATCTGGGGGTGGGGAGTGGTGATGAGATCCGAGGAGGGGAGGGCTCCTGGCCATGGGCCAGAAGGCCCCAGCTGGTCCTCACCCAGGACACTCACGCCCTCCGGCTCCGCCCTCAGCCCCCAGCCCAGGGCAGTCTACTGAGAGGTCCCAAAGCTTCCTCTTTGCCCTACCTCCCGTAGGGTGCACCGAAGGGTCCCTCCTGCAAGTCCTGTCCCTGCCCCCTTCTGTGCGTGCGGTGGGGGAGGAGGGAGCCCTGGAGAGTGAGCACAGCTGGGGGTCCCCCGGCCGGCCCCTGCCTTCCGAGCCCAGCTCACCCATCCATCTCTCTGTCCATCTCAATTACAATGGTGACGTCACAGTTTAGGATGAGGCTTAGCCGGTGTTCAGCCTTCACAAGTGAATTATTTGAAGAAAAGTCGCACGCAGGTCAGTGATATCACAGACAGGAGGGTGGGGTGTAGAACCGGCTGTCTGGGTCTGAGTTGCAGCTCTGCTGCCCCGATGTGCGACCCTGGCCAAGTTCCTGAACTTCTGGGCACGAAGAGGGCCCTCAAGTCATCGGGAATGGTGAGGCTCTACGAGCTGATTCAGGAGAAGCACTAGAGAAATGGCTGGTACTCGTCATGACATCACCTGCTGTGGGATTCCTGGCAGGACGCAGACCTGCCCCAAGCATCTTGCCCTCTAAGCTTTACAGCTGGGGAAACTGAGGCTGGGTCGGGGAAGAAGTCAGCAGCAGGGTGGGGCCCACAGAGGGGAGGGCCCAGCGACCCAGTGCCCTCTGGAGCTGAGGAACCATCCAGGGAGGGGGGCAGCTGAGCCGGGCGGAGGGGAGACGGCGGTGCCCCCGCCCCCAGGTGAGACAATGGTGGCCCCAGACTCCAGCGGTGCAGCTTCCTTCCTGTCTCCGCTCACTTTCCCGTCTGTGTCCGTGGCCCAGCTGGCCCAGGAGCCCCTTCCCGCCCCCTCCTGCAGGAGGCCTGGCCTTTTGTGTCAGCCGGGAGGGGCTGGGGGCTGGTGGGCTGGTGGACGGCGAAAGGACTGGGTTGGCAGGGAAGGGGCGAGGCCTCTCCTGCCCCTGGGGACGCGGAGCCACCGATGGGGCTTCCCTGCTCATGATGCAGGCCCCCTGCTTCGCGACCTGAGCTGGGCGCTCAGCCCCTCTGGGCCCTGTCTCCCTGCAGGCAAAAGGCTCCCGTCCTGGCGAAACTCCGCCTCCCCCAGAGCAACGCAAGGTGGGAGCGGGTGGGAGCGGGGGAAGGACAGAATATGCCAGGTTTTATCTTCTTCAGTTTGGGGTGGCTGCTGCTAAGCCCGCAGACAGCCTGGGTTCAGAGGCAGACACACTGACTCCGAATTTTGCTGGGCTCCAGCCAAGGGCCAGGTCAGCACCATCTCCCAAGAACTTGGCCAGGTATGGAGAGCCACGCTCCTTTTACAGATGTGAAACAGGCTTAGAGAGGTTAAGTGACTTGCCTAGGGTTGCTCAGCAGATGAGGGATGGAGCTCAAATATCCAGATCTGACAGGCTTCAAGCGCGCACACACACACACACACAGACACAGACACAGACAGACACACACACACAGACACACACACACAGACACACACAGACACACACACACAGACACACACACACAGACACACACAGACACACACAGACACACACACACACACACACACCCATCCCTCGATGTTGGCCCTGAACTGAGTCAGCTTCGAATCAGCCCTTCTGTGGGGCAAATCAGACCTCAGGGGCCGCAGACCCACTGCGTCCTTGAGCCTCAGTCTCCCCAGCTACAAAATGGGGTGCAGGCAGCTACGGTCTCAGAAGGTCCTGCTGCAGGGGCTATGTGCCACGTGGTAACCCTTCCGTGACCCCACTGCTCTCAGCACACAGTGGAGGCGCCCATCTGTAACTGTGCCCCGTCTCAGCACCACAGCCCCTTGGACAGAACCATCGGCTCCTCCCTCGGCTCAGAGGACACCTCCTCTGGGAAGCCCTCCTTGACCTCTGCTTCCCTCTACCTCCTGCCCTCATCACACTGCCTCTTCTGGAGGTTGGGGACCAGGTCTCACTCCAGCCCCCCGGCCCCAGCTGCTCCAGAGCACATCTAGCTCTGGAAATGTTTGCTGAACGAGTAAGTGAATAAATGAATGACTGACGTGGCCAAAACCACTTAGAGCCTTGAACAAGTTAGCGATGGCCCTCCCAACAGGGGCTGTGGACCGATAAGGCCTCCACTGCAGGCTCCCGTCTTGTTTAAGGTGGTCCCCACACTTGGGAGATGAGAACAAACGCAACCCCTCCCCTCCACGCCCGAAGGCCTCGCACCTCCGGCTCCATCTCTCCCCGTTTGTCCGCCTCCCTCCAATCCTGGAACACACTGAGCCGTCTCTGCCCCAGGGCCTTTGCACTGGCACCTCCCCCGGACACTTCCCCAGCGCTCAGCATGGCCGGCTCCTTCTCATTACGCAGGCCTCTCTTCTAGATGCTGCCTCCTCAGAGGGACCTCTAGCATCTGGCTGAATTTATTCTCCATCGCTGTTGCATTTGCTCCCAAGCAGCAAATTATGGTTCACAGATCTACCTGCTCACAGGTTTGCCAGCTGGACAGTCAGCTCCTGGACATGGGCTGGCCGGCCTATGTGCTCACCATTGGACTTCTCATGTCTGGAACAGAGCCTGGCACACTGGAGGCACCAAGAAATATCTATTAAATTAATGGAACCACACCCTGCTTGAACCCTTCTAGGGACAGGCAGCTCACTACCTACCATAGTAGCCCATTTCCCTGCTGATTGGAAGCAAATTCTCCTCCTCCCCCCATGCATTTCCCGTCCCTCCCCTGTGCCATGGCAGAGGCCCCTCGGAAGGAGCCCCCACATTCCTTGACACCCTACAGAGATCCAAGGACATCATTAGGGTGCTGTGTTCCAGCAAAAGGAGCTGTAAGAGGTGAACCCAGGCAGCCCCTGCTCCTGGCAAGCCAAATAAAATCTCTCAGAGGACCTGTCCTCCCCTCAGTTCTCTGGGTGGTGTGTGTGAGGGGCAGATCCACTGGGCTGGGCCTGTCTGAGGAGACACAGCTGCCTTGGTGAGAAGGCTTGGGCCTTGGAGAGTTAGGTCTACAGGCTTCCAACACCACCAAAGGAGCCAGGCTCTCTGATGGTCAAGGAGAGAGTTCAAATGCCCACGGGGCCACGTGACTAAATGAGGTAGATAGGGCAATAGGAACTGGTGGGGCCTGTGGCTAATAGGAAAGGACTTACCCCATCGTGTTCAGCTTCTTCCAATTACGCACAGGAAAACGTGGGTCCAGAGTGGGCAGATATTCTGATTTAAAAAAAAAAACTGAAGTTAAGTTGCTGTCCGATAACCTCTGTTTCTAAATACTGGCCACTATGTATACTAAACAAGGTATCAACCTCCGAGCTGCCCTGGGGGTGACTAGTTCAACACTTTTTGCCATCAGGACGGGGTTACGGGTCACCCTGGGCGGGGAGCTGCCCTCCTGCCCTCCCTCCGCACATTCTTAAGGCCTCTCCACCCCGCGAGGAACAGACAGACCGGCAGACGGCGCCAGGCATGCGTTTGCCTCAACTCCACAGCTGCCGGTTGCAGAGACCCACTTCCAGGGCCCGGACAGTGTGGGGTCTGCATTCCTGGGCTCAAGGTTTGAGTTCCTGCAGAATGACAGCCTGGCCGGAGGCCAGATGCTGAGACAGGGAGAATCAGGTCTGGCCAGGCCCTCCCTGTCCTATTGACTGCAGAACCCAGGCCCCGGCCCTGGGCTGAATGATGGACTGGGGCAAATTACAATTTCTCTGAGCCTCAGTTTCCAATTCTGCATAGTGGGTGGGGCCTGACAAGTGCAGCAGGATGCGGTCAACATGACCCCTGGTCCTCCCATGGAGGAGAACAGGGTCGGGCCGGAGCCGCTCCCTGCCAGGGCCCGTGGACGGACGTCTCCAGCCTGGCCTGGCACAGCTGAGGGCTCCTCCCACACCACACCCCAGAATTCCCGTACCTCATCTCCTGACTCCTGCTTCAGGCTGAGGCATGGCTGCCACGGCTCCTTTATGGCCACCATGAGCGCGGGGGCTGCCGGGAGAGGCCGACACTGAGCTCCAAGTGTGTCTCAGCCTGACCCAGGAGGGCTGGGGGCCACCAAGGCAATATGCTTAGGGGGCTACAGTGACACCCTTGGTGCGGTTCCTCTCTGCTTAGGGCAGAAGCGGGGCTTGAGTGGCAAAAGCTGTCACCACCTTGGACCCGCAGGGCAGCTCCCAGGAGGAGGGAAGTGACTCGTAGGTCCCAGTGGTGTGGGTGCTGCCTGTCACTGGGGGCCCTGCAGGCCTCTGTGGCCAGAGGTCCCACGCAGGGGCTCGCCTACAGTGTGAGGGTCCCACAGGGTTGCTGGCTGCAGCGGTGAGGGGAGCAGCCCATATGCGGCAAGGTCTGCTACCTCGGTGGAACAAAAAGAATAGCTACGTAGACGCTCAACACGCACTGACCGCCTCTGGAAGGATTTGGGAAACCTGGTTGCAGGTGACCGGGACCTGCTGGGCTGTAGTAGGCTGGAGCACCCGTCTGAAGTATTCATTTTTAATTCCCCCCAACATTTTGTTGTGAAAACTTTCAAACACGTGGAAAAGTTGAAATAATTTTCGGCAAACACCCAAGTACCCAGTATCTGGAATCAACAGTTAACGTTTTGTTCCATGGCTCCATCGCACATGGATCCGTCCTGGATTCGCAGACATTTCAAAATAAGGGGTGACATCAGCCCTTCACCCCGGATACTTCAGCACGAACATCCTTAACTAAAGTTCACTACTTGTTTAGGGCTCTTCTCTTTTGAAGCCTCAGTTTTGCCTTCTGCAAAAAATGGGGTAATCACCCATCCCTGTATGCCTGTGGGGGCCCCAGGGCTGCTGGGCAGAGGACACCGGGCCCGTGGAGAGCGGCGAAGCAGGGCAAGGGATTAACACTGGTGAGAGGCTGTGGTCAGACCTGTTGTTTGTCCCAGCTCCCCTCCCCACCCTGGCCGGGGGCCCCTGACCCCCTCAGTCCCGGTGCATCACAGCCTTGGGTAAGGGGCGTGTCCCTCCCGCGCTTACCCGCTCCCCACCCCGTCGGCTGGAGCTGTCTTTTCAGCACCAAGAGGCCCTCGGCTCCAGCCCCCTGGGTGAGGGTCCCAGGCAAGGTCAAGCCCCCACCCCAGCCCCGTGAGCAGCAGCCCTTCCTTGAAGGGAGTCCCATGGACGTCAGCTGACTCGTAGGAGGTGGGGCTCCTCAAGTGGGCATTGAGCCCACAGCCCTGTCTTCCGGGTCCACTGGTTCTCCTGTGGGAGGTTGAGCAGGTGCTGGTGTGGGTGCCTGACCCTGGGAGAGTCCACTCTGGCAGGTAGCCTGGCAAGTCCTGGGGGCATGGCTTGTCCAGGCCTGGGAGGCCCATGGCGGGTGGGGTCCTACGGAGAAGGGGGCTCAGCCTCCTGTCTGGGTCCTGGCCTAGGTTTTGGGTGGGGGTCAGTGCCTCTGTTTTGCAGATGGGGGTCCTGCTGGCCTCACTGTGCTACAGCCCTCACCCCCCAGCCCCATTTTCGGTGCCCGTGGGTAGGGAGACCAGACGGGAGGAAAGTCACCTCCCCAGACCTCCCTGGCCCTCCGGCAGGGCCTGGGTCCCAGCCCTCCTCCCCAGGAGGGGCAAAGCAGCCTAGAGCACCTGGGTGGGGGGCTGAGAAGGCTCCAAGTAGAGGAGAGAACAGCTGAGAGCAGATAAACTGGGACAGGCAAGGGACACCCCCCAACCCTCCCCCTGAGCCCCTCCCTGCCCTCCCTCCGCCCTCCTCTGAGGCCCCTCCAGTGGGGCAGGGTCCCATTCCCAGCTTGGGGGGGTGGGTAGCACCTCTGACAGTTACGTCCTGTTCCCTGGGGGAGGGGCAGCTCTCCTCCAGAGTCTGGGCCACACTCCCAACCCCCCACACTCTTTCCCTCTCTGTTCACTGTCCCTCCCCACTTGGGGTCTTAGCGATGATTTCAGGGGTTAAAGGAAGCCCAGCTCCGGGGGCTGACCTTGCTGAGAGGGGGCTCACTCCTGAAAAATATGAGAACTGTGCAGGTTGGGTCATGGGGCCAGGCCTCCAGGGACACAGCAGAGCAGATGTTCTTTCTAAACGCTTAGAGGTTGACCCCTCTTATCTTCACAAGAGCACTATGAGGTTGGTCCCGTTGTTGATTTTTACAGATGAGGGATCTCAGACACAGAGAGGGGAAGACATCGGCCTGAGGTCACACAGCGTGTCCCTGGCAGACCTGGGATTTGAACCCAGGCAATCTGGTCCCCGAGTCTTTTAGATATTTGTGTGGGCATAGTTGGGGAAAAAAAAATATATATATATATATATATATATATTCAGTGCTATTTGTATTGCTTTTCTCCTTACTCCTTTTTTAAAAATGAGGCCTCGAGTTTGCAAACGTGGGTTTTGTAAACACAGTTTGGGGAGGGTGACTCTGACCCCCACAGCTGGAGAGGAGTTGATCTCTCTGGGCCCTGGAAGAGGTCACACACTCATGCCCAGTTCCTGCCAGGCTGAGAGGGGAGCCACTGGGACAGGCAGGTAGTGGGAAGCGGGCAGAGACAGTGGCCGTGGCGCATCTAGGCTGTGAAGGCGCCCAGGGGAAGGCTGGAGGGGACCCTGCGTACTCTGGCCAGCTGCCTGGCACATCCCGGAATTTGGAGAAGGGTGCCCCCCCCTTCCGGGGGCACCAGGCTCTGCGCCTGTGGAGGGGGCAGCACAGAGGGTGGCGGCAGGGGAGGGGTGGAGGTGTTCCTGGGGCCTGTGGGAAGGCACTGCCCGTAGCACGGTGACCCGGCCGTGCTCCGACCTGAACCTGGCTGTGGTCTCAGGACCCTGGAGGCAGCTCAGCTACCCTCACCTCAAGCCCAACCCTCTCTCCAGCCAAGAGTTTCGTTCCCTGCAGTAAGCATTGCCCTCCCTGACAGCCAGCCATTCAGAGCCTGCTAGCCGGGACCAGTTCCAGCCTGCGGGACAAAGCGGTAACCAGGGCCACAGGCCCGGCTGACCCTGGACGGGCAGTTGGCTCTGCTGCCTGGCAGGGCCCTCGCCATGGTTACGGCCCACCCATGGCTCTGCTCAGAGGCTGGCATTGTTTGGGAGTCAGAGTGTGGCGAGCACGCAAGGGCCAGGGCTGGCACGATGAAAAGTGCTTTCCCACGCGGCCGCCTCTCAGCGGCCCCGCGGCGGTGAGCGGGCCCTGGCTGTGGTAGGTGGGGAGACTGAGGCCTGGAGAAGACGGGCACTGGGGAGTCAGGGCCGCCCTTGGCCGAGGCTCTGAGGCGGGCTTGAGGCAATAGACAATGAGTGGGGCGCCCCGGCTTTGCAAGGGAGTGTCAGCAAAGTGACAGTATTACTATGACTTGGACCACGAACACATCCCAGCCAGCGCCGGCGGCTTCACCAGTTCCTGCTCCCAGGCGGACAGGAACACGGGCTGCTCGCGCACCCTCAAGTCTCCAGGCTTTTGCGACCACTCTGTCTAAATGTCCTTCTACCAAGTCTATCCCTGGGCACGAATCTTCCCTGTAAGCTGTCACCTTCCTTGACTCCTGCCCGTGCAGCGGGAAGGGACAAAGCCTGGCTTGTCCCTCTCCAAACACACACCAACTTCTCTTTGGAGGCTTGTCCCTCCCCTGTGCCATGTGGTCTCGGGGTGCAGGAGATCCCACCTCAGAGGCTGAAGGTATCTGGAGGGTCTTCTGGCTGGACCCCTCTTCATCCCTGGGATCAGCCAAGGATGGGCCGGTTGGCGCTGTCCGCTGGGACTTGGGTCTTGAACGAAGGATGCGAGGACGGGTCTGCTGCTTGCACCGGCCATCCTGTGGTGGCCACAAGGTTAAATCAAACAAAGAGAAAAATAGGAAAGCAGGGTGCTCCCTGGCGGTCCAGTGGTTAAGACTCTGAGCTTCTACTGCAGGGGGCACGGGCTGTGTCCCTGGTCGGGGAACTAAGATGCCACATGCTGTGCGGTGTGGCCAAAAAATAAAATAAAATAAAAATAAAATCCAGGGCTTCCCTGGTGGCGCAGTGGTTGAGAATCCGCCTGCCGATGCAGGGGACGCGGGTTCGTGCCCCGGTCCGGGAAGATCCCACATGCCGCGGAGCGGCTGGGCCCGTGAGCCGTGGCCGCTGAGCCTGCGCGTCCGGAGCCTGTGCTCCGCAACGGGAGAGGTCACGGCGGTGAGAGGCCCGGGTACCGCAAAAAAAAAAAGAAGGTGCAATAAAAACATTTCCAGGTTTAAAAAGCCTTAGGAAAAGCATTGCTAGCAGACCTGTCTCACAGTAAATACTAAAAGAAGTCCTTCAGGGTGAGAAGAAATGACAGAAGATGGTAACTCGAATCTATAGAAATAAATGAAAAGCACTGAGATGGTAAGTCTGTGTATTAAGGTAAAAGACCATGTACATACATTTTGATTTCTTAACTTCTTTAAAAGACATAAGATTGTATAACTAAATAAGTATAACACTATTTTTTAATATAATAAATAATTTTACCACTGTACTTATGACGTATATAGATGTAACACATATGACAATAATAGCACAAAAAAATGGGGCAAGATGGAGTTATAAGTTTTAAGGAATGAAGTCCGTATTAATCAGAAGATGTTGATAAGATGCGTATGTAATCCCCAGGGCAACCACTAAGAAAATAACTAAACATCTAGTTTAAAAAAAATCAACAGAGAAATTAAAGTGGTGCACTAAAAGAATATTTATTTAACATAAAAGAATTTAATAAGGGAGGAACCGAAGAAGAAAAAAGTCAGGAAAATATAGAAAATAAATAGCAAAATTAAAAATGTAAACCTAATTGCAGAATACTAAAACACATACTTGTTTTGCGTCCCTGGTTCCTGGCACAGAGCTCCTAAAACCCTCGGAATTTCCTGAGTGTTAAGAGTGCCTTTTGTTATTCATAATAAGCTCTCTGGGGCCAGATCCGAGTTTATGCTAATGAGGTGGATCTTGATGGGGCGGTGCCCTGGACAGCTCCAGGATGGGGGCTGGGCGCCCAAGGAACCAACCGCATGACCAGAGGGTTGGAACTTTCAGCCGCCTCCCCACAACCTCCAGGGAGGGGAAAAGGGCTGCAGACTGAGTTCAATCACTGACGGCCAGTGATTTAATCAACCATGCCTAGGTGATGGAACACCATCTAAAAGGCCCAAAGAGCAGGGTTTGGGAGCTTCCAGGCTGGTGAGCACGTCGATGTGCCTGGAGGATGGTGCACCCAGAGAAGGCATGAAGCTCTGCACCCCCATCCCCACTCTTTTTGTATGTTGCCCTGAGCATCCTTCCATCTGGCTGTTTCTGGGTTGCAGCCTCTGTAGTATAACCATAATCCTGAGTGTTGAGCTTTTTTGACTACGGTGAGTCATTCTCGTGAATTACTGAACCTGAGACAGGGGTTGTGGGAACCTCTGAACGTGTAGCTAAGTCAGACAGAAGTGGGGGCAGCCTGGCGGCCCAGAGCTTGCAACTGGTGTCAGAAGTGGGGGCAGCCTCATGGGATGGAGTCTGCCTCACCTGTGGGTCTGTGACTCCAGGTGGTTCGTGTCAGGATCGAATTGAATTTGGTACACCCAATTGGAGTAGGAGAATGAGAGAATTAGGTTGATAGATACTAAGTATGTCAATAATTACATTAAATGTGAATTTGGGTCTAAACACCCCAATCAAATGGCAGATGCTTTCAGGGACTTCCCTGGTGGTCCAGTGGCTAAGACTCCGCACTCCCAATGCAGGGGGCCCGGGTTCGATCCCTGGTCAGGGAACTAGATCCCACATGCCACAACTAAAGGTCCCACATGCCGCAGCTAAAGGTCCCACATGCTGCAACTAAGACCTGGCTCAGCCCAATAAACAAATAAATATTTTTTTAAAAAGGCAGATGTTTTCAAACTGTATTACAGAAAAAAATTTTTTTTAATCAAGATTCAACGCTCTACTGTCTAAACCTTAGATTCGCAGACACAAATAGATGAAAGAAAATGGACAGAAAAAGGTACACATACAAACACCTGGCCATAAAAGAGCTGAGGTGGCTGTATTGATATCAGACAAAATAGACATTAAGATAAGACATAATACCAGAGACATTTCATAATAATATAGCAATTAAAAATGCATGCATCTCTAACGTGAGAGCCTCAAAATTCATGAAGCAAAAACTGACAGAACAGGAAGGAAAAAATTAAACAATGCAGTTGGAGATTTCAATACCCTACACTTGATAACCGATAGAACAACTAGTCAGAAAATCAGGAAAGGCAGAGAAGACTTGAACAGCACAGCAGCCAACCAGACCTGACACGTACAGACACTCCACCCAGCAATGGCAGAAGCACATCTCTCCCAAGTACACCTGGAACAGTCTCAGGATAGACTATGTGCTTGGCCACAAATCAAGTCTCAATATGCTTAAGAGGACTGAAAACACACAAAGCATATTCTCCAGCCACAGTGGAATTAAGTTAGAAACAAACAACAGAAAACAATCTGGGAGATCCTCAAATATTTGGAGAATAAACAACATGTTTCAAGAAAACATAGCCAAAGAAGAAATCGCTAGAGAAAACAGGGAATATTTTAAACCGAATGAAAATTAAAACACAGCATATCAAGCATTGCAACTAAAGCAGTGCTTAGAGGCAAATTATAGCTCTGAACACCTAGATCAGAAAACACCGTAAAAGCTGGAGAGAGAGGGCTTCCCTGGTGGCGCAGTGGTTGAGAGTCTGCCTGCCGATGCAGGGGACACGGGTTCATGCCCCGGTCTGGGAAGATCCTACATGCCGCAGAGCGGCTAGGCCCGTGAGCCATGGCCGCTGAGCCTGCACGTCTGGAGCCTGTGCTCTGCAGCAGGAGAGGCCACAACAGTGAGAGGCCCGCATACCACAAAAAAAAAGCTGGAGAGAGAAGAGTAAATTAAACCCAAAGCAAACGCAGAAGAAAGGAAATAATAAAGACTAATGCAGAAATCAATGATAGAAAGCAGAAAAACAGAAGAGAAAATCAATGAAGGGACTTCCCTGGTGGTCCATTGGTTGAGAATCCACCTTCCAATGCAGGGGACATGGGTTCGATCCCTGGTTAAGGAACTAAGATTCCACATGCCACGGGGCAACTAAGCCCACGCCCCGCAACTACTGAGCCCGTGCGCCACAGCTAGAGAGAAGCCCGTGCGCCACAACTGGAGAGCCTGCCTGCACACCACAACTAGAGAGAAGCCCGTGCGCCACAACTGGAGAGCCTGCACACCACAACTAGAGAGAAGCCTGCACACCGCAACGAAAGATCCTGCGTGCCACTACTAAGACCCGATGCAGCCAAAAATAAATAAATAAATAAATATTTAAAAAAAAAATTTTTTAAAAAAGAAAAGCTATGAAGCCAAAATTGATTCTTTGAAAATATCAATTAAAAAAATAAACCTCCAGCTGGACTGACCAAAAAAAAGGACAGAAGACATAAACTATCAAATTCAGGAATAAAAGAGGAGATATCACCAATCCTACAGAAATACAGACTTATCAGAGAATATTATGAACAACTTTATGATAACAAAATAAACAACTTAGATGAAATGGACAAATTCTCATAAAGACTAAAAATTTTAAAACTGACAAGAATAAATTGAAAATTGGATTGAATTAGTAGCAAGGAAATTGAATTAGTAACTTAAAATCTTCCCACAAATAAAAGTCCATCCCAGATGGCCTTACTGACAAATTCTACCAAACATTTAAGGAAGAAATAAAACCAAATCTTTCACAATATAAAGGAGGAAACATTTTCCAACTCATTCTATGAGGACAGCATTACCCTATACCAAAGCAAAGGCATCACAAGAAAACTACAGACCGATATCCTCATGGACACAGATGCAAAAATCCTTAACAAAATATTGCGAACTGAATACAGTGCCATGTAAAAAGGATCATACACCACGACCAAGTGGGATTTATTCCAGGAATGCAAAGTTGTTTTAACATTCACAAATCAATTAATGTAATATACCACATTAACAGAATAAAAGACAAAAACCACAGGATCGCCTCAATAGATACAGGAAAAGCATTTGACAGAGTCTAACATGTAACATCTAACATAAAAACTCACAACAGACTAGAAATAGAAGGGAATTTCCTCAAACTGATAAAGGCATCTATGAAAAGCTACAGCTAATACCATGCTGAATGGTGAAAGACTACATTTTCCCCTCTAACAACGAGAACAAAAGAAGGATATCTGCTCTTGCCACTGTTATCCAACATTATACTGAAGGCTCTAGCCAGTGGAATAAGCAAAAATAAAATGAGATAAAACAAAAGAAATAAATGAAAGGCATTCAGGTTGCAAAGGAAGAAGTAAGACTATCATTGTTCACAGATGACACAGTCCTGTATGTATAAAATCCTAAGGAATCTCCCCCCAAAGCTATTAGAACTAATAAATGAGTTTAGCAAGGTAGCAGGATCTAAGATACAAAAATCAGTTGTATTTCTATATACTAGCAAGGAACATACTGAAAATGAAATTAAGAAAACAACTCCATTCACAGTAGCATAAAGAATAACAAAATGCTTAAGAATATATGTAACAAAAGAAGTGCCAGGCTTGTATATTGAAAATGACAAAATATTATTGAGACAAATTAAAGAAGATTTAAGTAAATGGAGAGACAGTCCACGTTCAACTCTACCCAAATTGATCTGTATATTCAATACAATCTCTATCAAAATCCCGGTAGGCTCTTTTGGGTAGAAATTGACAGTCCCAAATTTATATGGAAAGTCAAAGGACCTAGAATAGCCAAAACGGTTTTGCAAGAGAAGAACAAAAGAACATATACGACCCAATTTCAAACTTACACAACCCAATTTCAAACTTACGATAAAGCCACAGTAATTAAGACAGTGGCATATAGGAATAGAGATCAACGGAACAGAACTGAGAATCCAGAAATCAGCATTGTGTTTATGGTCGAATGATTTTCAATGAAAGTACAAAGACAGTTCAATGGTGAAGGGACAGTCTTCAACAAATGGTGCTAGGACAATTGGATTTTGCAAAAACGAACAAACAATAAAACCTCACACCATGTATCGCGTTGGCCAAAAAGCTCGTTTGGTAAGTAAAAATAAAAGACATTTTTCGTTTTCACCAAGAACTGTATTGAACAAAGTATTCACCAATTCAATGGTGAAGGGACAGTCTTCAACAAATGGTGCTAGGACAATTGGATTTTGCAAAAACGAACAAACAATAAAACCTCACACCATGTATCGCGTTGGCCAAAAAGCTCGTTTGGTTTTAAGTAAAAATAAAAGACATTTTTCGTTTTCACCAAGAACTGTATTGAACAAAGTATTCACCAACTGAACAAAGTTTTTGGCCAACCCAATACAAAAATTAACTCAAAATGCATCAGAGGACTCCCTGTAACAGCTAAAACTATAAGAAAACATAGGAGAAAATCCCTGTGATCTTGGGTTAGATATGACACCAAAAGCACAATCCATAACAGAAAAATTGAAAACTGGACTTCATCATAAATAAAAACTTCTCTTCAAAAGACACCATTAAGAAAACGAGGGGCTTCCCTGGTGGCGCAGTGGTTGAGAGCCCGCCTGCCGATGCAGAGGACACAGGTTCGTGCCCCGGTCCGGGAGGATCCCACATGCCGCGGAGCGCGCGGGCCCGTGAGCCGTGGCCGCTGAGCCTGCGCGTCCGGAGCCTGTGCTCCGCAACGGGAGAGGCCACAGCAGTGAGAGGCCCGCGTACCGCAAAAAAAAAAAAAAGAAAAAAAAGAAAACGAGAAGACAAGCCATAGACTGGGAAAAAAGTTTTTGCAGAGCGTATACCTGATAAAGGTCTAGTATCCAGAATACGTAACAAACACAATTCAATAAGAAGACAACCTAATTTTAAAATGGACAAAAGATCTGCATAGACAGTTCCTCAAAGATATATGAATTGATAATAGGTACATAAAAGGTTGCTCAACATCATTAGTCATTAGGAAAATGCAAATTAAAGCCACACTGAGATACCATTTCACACCAACTAGGCTGGCTAGAATCAGAAAGACATAACAGTGCAGGTGAGGATGCGGGGAAATTGAAACCTTCATGCATAGCTGCAGACAATGCAAAACGGTGCAGCCACTTTGTAAAACAGTCGGGCAGTTTCTTTAAAAAGTTTAAACATAAACTTCCATACGACGCAGAATTTTCACTCTCAGGAATCTACCCAAGAGAAATGAAAACATATGTCCACACACAGAAGAACATGAATGTTCATAGCGGTATCTCCATAATAGTCTCCAGCTGGAAACCATCTAAATGTCCAGCAGCTGGGGAATGGAATAGCAAGACGAGGTCCATCCAGACAATGGAATAAAAGAATGAATCTCGGGCTTCCCTGGTGGCGCAGTGGTTGAGAGTCCGCCTGCCGATGCAGGGGACGCGGGTTCGTGCCCTGCTGGTCCGGGAGGATCCCACGTGCCGCGGGGCGGCTGGGCCCGTGAGCCATGGCCGCTGAGCCTGCGCGTCCGGAGCCTGTGCTCCGCAATGGGAGGGGCCACGGCGGTGAGAGGCCCGCGTACCGCAAAAAAAAAAAAAGAATGAATCTCAAAAACATGATGCTAAGTGGAGCCGGACACACAGGACTACATACTGCACGATTCCGTCTATGTAAGTGTTCAGAAAAGGTAGATTAATAGAGAGAGAAAGCGGGCCAGTAGTTAGTTGCCTGGGGCTCCAGTGGAGGCAGGGATTGGCTAAATGGGCTCGAGGGAACTTTTGGCATGACGGAAATGGTCTAAAACTGGGTTGTGGTGATGGTTGCATAACCCTGTAAATTTACTAGAAATCACTTATAAAGGGTAAATTTTTCTGTGATGTTAATTTTACTTCATCAACAAAGCTGTTTTTAAAGAAACAAACATTTATTATTTTAGTGGTATTATTGTATCTGGGTTTGTTGTATTATTTTATTGTGTTAAAAACACAATACCATTTATAATCACTAAAAACAAAAACAAAAAAATCTAGGTGCAAATCAACAAAACATGTATAGGACTTTTATACTGCAAACTACAGAACGCCAAAGAAAGAAATCAAAGACTTAAATAATGGAGAGACAGACCTTGTTCGTGGATTACAAAGCTCAACGTAGTAAAGATGTCATTTCTCCCCAAACTGATATACAAACTTAATCCAATTCCTGTAAAAATCCCAGCAATATTTTTTGTAGAAATAGACAAGAGTATGCTAAAATTTATGTGGAAAGACAAACTCACATTTTAAAGAAGAACAAAGCGAGAAGAATTACTCACTAATTTTTAAGAATAAAAAACAATTGTAAAGAAGAATAAAGTGAGAAGAATTACTCTGCTCAGTTTCAAGCCTTATTAGACAGCAACAGTGATCAGTGCTGTATGGTGTGGGCGGAGGGTAGACACACAGATTGAGGGAACAGAGAACTTGGAAAAAGCCCTGCCTAAGAACCGCCAGCTTTGACAAGAGTGCAGAAGCAATTCAGTGGAAGAAAGATTGCCTTTTCAATAAACAACGTTGGAACAATTGAATATCCACAGGCAAAAAAGTAAACTTCAATCTAAACGTCACAACTTATTTTTTAAAATCAACTCAAAATCAATCATGGACTTAAATGTAAAATACAAAACTTTTAGAAGATAGTCTAGGAGAAAATCTTCAGGACCCAGGGCTTGGCGAAGAGTTCTTAGACTGGACACCAAAGTCCTGGTCCCTAAAAGAAAAACATCAGTAAGTCGAATCTCATCAGAATAAAGAAACTTCTGCTCTGTAAAAGACCCTCTTAAAGGACAAAAAGACAAAGGCAGCAGGACAGGAGCAAATATTTGCAAACCACATATCTGACAACGGACTCTTGTCTAGAGCGCGCAAGAACTCTCAAAGCTCTACGTGAAAAAATCTACTTTGAAGTTGGGCAAAAGACACAAAGAGACGCTTCTCTTGAGGCCCCACAAGTGGACAACTGTGTGCTGGAGGGTGGCCCCAGGCCCCCAACCCAGGGTGGGATGGAGCCCCGTCCTGCCCCACCCCGGCAGCATCGCGTACGTGTGCGCATGTCTGTATTCTGGGTCACCCCTAGAACAGAGGAGGCCCAAAGGACGGGCTTGGGCCTGGTGGTCCTGGGGACATGCCAGGCCAAGCCACACATCTCCAGGATCCCCCAAGAGGGGCCCAGGGTGGGGAGTGACCTTCTTCAGAGAGACAAGTCATGGAGCTGAACGTGAACTTGGGCCTGGTGAGGGCCACCCCAACCCTCCAGCCAGCCTGGGGGAGGCCACCTCCTGCCAGCTTCTGCTCTGGGTGTGGGGGACCCCGGAGCATCCACCGTGAAGATGGGGGATGTATGGGCATCAGAGGCCTGGGCGACTAGCCCCCTACCCCTCAATGGGGCCACTGGATCCCTGCGGGCTTTCGTGGCAAAGCCAGCCAGGGCTCTGAGCTTCCCGTGCCCACTACCGGCCAGTTCCTTACCTGGCTTCTTGGCAGGGCACATCCCACCCACCCCTGATAGAGACTTGGCCAATCAGAGGACTACAAGACCGTCTGCTCATCCTGGGCGGCCTAAGGCCTGGGCCCATCACTGCGGGAAGATTGACCAGGCCGTGGAATTGCCCATGCCCTTTGACCAGTGAGTCCTGGGCACAGACCCGCTTGTGGAAAGGCCCTAGGATTCCCGAGCAAAGGCCCCGCCCGTAGGCGGTATTCCTGACCCGAGGCTGCCCCCTAGTGGGAGGCTCCGAGGACCAGCCCAGCCCCGTGCTGACCCTCTGGGAACCCCAGCTGCCTTGGCTGCTGCCCCGATTTAGAACTGGACCCCTCCCCAGAGGGGATCTTCCTTGTGCCCATGGCAGCGGGACAGGGGGCACCAGCCCGGTCCCCACCCCAGGGGCAGGGAAAGCACTGGGGGCCACTCCCAGGGCTGCAGGGCAGGCTCAGCGTCTGGCCCCAAATCAAAGGGGCCAGGACAGTGCCCCTGGGAAGGCCCCTGCCTGGGACAGAGCCAAGATCCTGGAGTAGGTGCTGGGCAGAGTCCTCGAGGACGTGCGACCTTGGTCAAACCTCTCTCTAGCCTCAGTTTCCTTATCTGAAAAAGTAAAATTGGAATAGCTACGGAACCCACTTCTCAAAGTTACACGGCCCATTATGGCGGCCAGTGGCCAGTTGTGGCTATCTGAGCACACTGGAAAGGCGGCTAGTTGGAATTGGGATGTGCTGTAAGTGTAAAATATAGACTGGATTTTGAAGTCTTGGTACAAAAAAAACCACCCAAAAACAAACAAAAAAACAAAACACCCAGTCACTCAGACTGTAAAGTATCTTACAAGTCATTTTTATATGATTCACAAGTTGAAATGATAATATTTTGGATATATTGAGTCAAACATATTATTAAAATTAATTTTGCTTCTTGTTTGTTTAGTTTCTAGGGAGGTTACCAGAACATTTTTAATTAACATGAGGTCCAAAGGATTGTTGGAAACATTCAACGAGATGGCACCTGGTGACTAGTAAACCTTGATAAAAGGTGGCCAATCCTGTTCCTATTAGCACAGAGTGGCCGCTAAAAGGAGCAATTTCTTCAAAATCTTGTGTTTTACCTGAAAAACTCAGAGGAACTCTGAATTCTACTCTTGTGCTTCTTTTCATGAAAACATTTTTTTAACAAAACTTGAATCAAAGTCACCAGTTGAGGAAGATGTGCCTCCTTTTGTCCTGTGGGTCAGCGGGGCTCTGTGCCCCCAGGCCCAGCAGCAGGGACTGTGCCCAAGGGAAGCAGGGAGGGCTGGGCACACCTCACGGCCACACCGCCTCCGAGAGCAGGAGGCCCAGCCCCACTGCTCTCACAGCCCACCTGTCCAGCCCCATCCTGCTGGCCCCGTGCTCTGGGTAACACAAAAAGAGAAAGAACTGTATGCTGCTTTCATTCCTCGGAAGGAGCTGGAGGAGACTGAGCCACACATCTCCTGGAATCACCCAAGAGGGGCCAGAGCAGGGAGTGACCTTCCTCACAGGCAGAAAGTAAGTGATGGAGCCCCATGAGAACTTGGGCCTGGGTGAGTTCTGGAACTGTCCATCACGGGGGCAGGCAAGCCACAGGTGGAAGTTGAAGTCGGGGAGGAGTGGAGATCAAGTGTAGGGAGATTCGAGGAAAGGCGAGGTCCCAGGTGTCAGGGGAATAGGGAGAGAAACCAGGGGAGGCTTCTAGGAGGAGGTGGTGCCATCTTGAAGGCCAAGATCTAGCGAAGGCCAGGGCAGCTCCCAGACCCCTTCCTTGCAGCAGGTTTCAGCAGCGGTCTCCCATATCCCAGCACTGTCACTCAGTCTCTTGGGAGCTGATGCCAGTTGTGGGGAGAGCTTGGCTACCCTGGAGGGTTGGGGGGGCAGAGTCGCTCCAGGCGGACACAACCTTGCACTAGAGGTGTCCCCTCCCAGAAGGCGTCAGAGCCACAATTCCCCTTGTGCCAGCAGAGCTCTTCCCCTCCTCCCTCCCGCTAGGGATTTGGGCCGTGCTGTGATGGCCAGCTCGCGAGTGAAGAAGCTGGGGCTTGAGGGTCTCCTCACATGAGACCACAGAGTCCGCCGGAGGCCGAGCCAGTGCTAGAGAGGAAGCCTGCGTTCCGTGGCAGAGCTCACCCTACCCCCCGGGCACACGCCCCGGGCACACGCTTGGCCTCGTTGCACACGGCAGTGTGAGTACAGCCAGCCTGGTGACAACGTCCTGGAGAGTGTGGGTGGCACTGGGCCCCCAGGTTGAGTTACTGGAGGCAGGCGTGGGGACAAAGCCCCCCTCGGGGCCCCCCGCCGGCTCCCTGCCGGCCTCCACAGACACTCCAGGGCGGGGCTGGGCACAGGCGAAGCCAGAGACAAACCTCCTCCCCGACCACTGAGGGCTGAGCTGTGGGGAGCAGGAAGCCCACCTCTCCTGAGCCCTGGATGCCAGGCTGCTGGGCTCAGCACCCGTGGATCCACCAGCTCCGTCTTACATTGCCACTGACTGCTCACACGGGTCCGACTTTGCCACATCCTCGCCGACACTGTTGTCGTGACGACGGCCACCTGACTGGGTGTGAGATGGTACCTCACCGTGGTCTTGGTTTGCATGTCCCTGACAGTCGGTGATGTTGAGCAGCTTTCATGTGCTTATTGGCCATTCCTGTGTCTTCTCTGGAGAAACGGCAATTCAAGTCATTTGCCCACTTTTGAATGAGATCACTTTTTTGTGTTGAATTTTAGTTCTCTATATATTCTGTATATTATTCCCTTATCAGATATATGATTTGCAATATTTTCTCGCATTCCGTGGGCTGCCTTTTCACTCAGGTGACAGTGTCTCTCTCTCTTTTTTTTTTTTTGCGGTACGCGGGCCTCTCACCGCGGTGGCCTCTCCCGTCGCGCAGCGCAGGCTCCGGACGCGCAGGCTCAGCGGCCACGGCTCACGGGCCCAGCCGCTCCGCGGCACGTGGGATCCTCCCGGCCCGGGGCGCGAACCCGCGTCCCCTGCATCGGCAGGCGGACTCTCAACCACTGCGCCACCAGGGAAGCCCGACAGTGTCTCTCGATGCTCCGCACTCACCTTGCACGTGGACTCCCCAAGCCTCTGTCCATGTACCCGAGGAAAGGATCTGCTCTCTCTCCCTGCTTCCCTGATCACAAGCAACGTAAGGCGCCGGCTGCCGTCTGGACTTGCTCTGCCGAGTCCTAGGAACCCTGGGGAGGCAGGCCCAGTGCCGAGCCCCTGACCCACAGCACTTGGGGCCGCGGCAGGGAGGCTCTGTGGGGACCCTCTTGACCCCGTGGCCGAAGCCTAGAGGAACTCAGGAAGTCCATGTCTCTGGGCCGTCCTAGCAGCACGACTGAAGGCTTGCATCTCACCTCTACCTGGCACCTGGGCTCGTCTCCAGGCCAGGCCAGGTAACTACCATGCCACGTGGGTCCACCAGCCAGGCTGGAAGAAGTTCAGCTCGGAGCGGGGAGGGCTGGGGATGGAGAGTCTGGGTGGCCTGGTTTCTCATCGGCTGTGGGCACAGGGTCCCACACTTCCCAGGAGGATGTAAGGGTGCAGCGGACATGGCGGGGCACCCACTGTTCCCTTGGTTGGCGTTGCCCAAAGATCTTTGTACTGGAGTGCCTTCCTTTTGATTATGCCCCTGAGGTCTGTCCCTCAAGGGGCATCAGAACTGGCTCTGGGCGGAGCTCACGGCCACAGGTAGAGCCGGAGGCCTCGGACATCCCTGTCATCTCGGCAGATAAGGAACCAGCAACACTGAGCACGGCGCGCCTGGCTCTCCCTGGCTGCCACCCAAGTGGCGTGAGCTCTGCTGGAGGGGAAGGGGCCCCAAAACTAATTAACACATTTCAAGCAAGACTTTCTGGGCTCCCCAGACAGGCGCTGCTGCCCGGGGGTGGGGCCGCTCGCTGGGTTTGTCCTCTCCTCCCCTCTGCCAACCCTCGGTCGCCCACGTCACCCCACCTCCAGGACCTGCGCTGGCTGTCAGCTCTGTGCCCTTCCCACCCACCCCCCACGCTTCCGTCGGCACCAGGCTGAGGGCCAAGGCACCCCAAGGCCCTGCCTGTCACCTTCCTCCAGCCACTGTCTCATCCTAGGTTGGCTTTCTCTAAAAGGCTGGGCCTGACACCAAAGCCCCCAAGGCCTGCTGGACCGACACATGGCTGATGCGGACAGGGCAAGTCGGGGAGGGCCTGGGCCAAGTGCCTCAATGGCAGGCAGCGCTCCTAAGCAGCGCACTGAAAGGCCGGGCTCAGCAGGGCCTTAGGGGCACAATGCCTGGGCTCTTGAGAACTGTGGGGCCTGAACAGGTCATCACAGCCTCGCTGGGTCCCCATTTCCCCATCTGGAAAGTGGTGCCAATAATCCATAGGATTATGGATTCTGGTTCAGCCCACGACTTTACAAGACCCTTGCACGAAGCCCCAGCACTTCCAGCAATATGGCTTTGCCCAAATTAGTCCTCCTTCCTTGGAAAGTCTAGTCTCACGGCAACTTTCTCCTCGGAGTGTGATGCCCATGGACCACCTGAGGTCAGGATGAAAGAGGGCCCCTCACAAAGAGACAGTCACTCATCAGCAGAGTGCCCTGCAGGGGACAGCTGGAGGAGAAATGACACACAGGGGCGGATTTCTGAGCCAGACATGAGACCAGGGGTGCCCAGCCCCTTCCACCACCTGACTGAGGGCTGAGCAACAGAGCTTCCCAAGGCCGGGATGGCCCTGCTCACCTTGGTCCCCCCACCACGATGCCCCACTACAGTCCCCATTCCACACCCCTGCCCCCTCCCCAAGCGCTGTGAGAGCTCTGTGCTCTGGGAAACATTTCTGGAAGATTCTGGACCCAAAACGTCTTTCAACCAAACCTTTTAGAAACCCAGACCACTTTCAAAGCCAACCTACTTTGAAACCCGACACTTTAAATCCACTTTTCGAATTTGTGCCCCAAAGTTTTGAAACCAAAATATTCCGGAAACCTCCTGGAAGCAAGATACTCTGGAAGAAAACCAATGGAAAATGGCAAAAACGGTTTCATCTGGATTGTTTTTAAGCCCCCAGTTTTTGTAAACTGCTTTGAAGTAAAAGCGGTTTTGTCAAAGCCAGAGTTTCCGCTAGAATTTTCCTGGGAAGAAGCTCAGATGTTTGAACTGAGTTCACAGCAGTGCTTGCTTGTTCCTTAAGGATACACATCAAGTTGTAAACAGGGGTTGCGTCCGGATCTTGGGAGGAGTCTCGGATCTTCTGCTTTACCCACTTCTCTCTCAGACTCTCCACCCAGCAATCTCCTGCCCAATACTGTTGTCCTCTAGTGGCTGGGGTGGAAAAACCCATCCCGGAACCACGCATCACAGTCTGTCTCGACGAGCCCGCGGCTTGTCCCTTCTGGTGTCCCAGTGGGCTGTTCAGCCTCGGTGCCGGATGAAGGGGCGCAAAGGGCCAGAACTCAGCGACCACGGGTCCCAGGTGGGCAATGCAGAGGTGAGTAGTAGAAATCCTATCTCCCCACACTTGAAACTGTCACTTGATTTCTCATCTTCGTTTTCATTTCTCCGACAGGCCCAGGAAACACTACTGTGTCCTGGGTCTGGGGGGACCGCATTTTCCGCTCTTTGCTGCCACCGCTCCCCTGGCTCGCGGTACCGAGGCAGATGGAGAGTGAGGTGCAGTGAAGGACGCACAGAAGTACGGGGGCCGCGTGGAAGCCCTGGTTAGCGAGGGTAGAGGTCTGCGGTCCGAGGGTCGTCGCCATCCTGGGTTTTAAATTACACCACTTTCCTTATGGCTTTCATCAGGCTGGGGTTGACCCTCAGTGTTCCCACAGCGCCTGTGTTCTCTCAGGGTGGAGTGACTTGCCGGTGCTGCCAGGAGACCACCGGTGTGCCAGGCACTCCCAGCCTGGTGGCAGCATCACCCAGGGGCTCGGGTCTCCCAAGCCATCTGTGCGTCAGGAGTGGCCTCTCCCCCGCGAGGCAGCGAAGTCGTCATCTTCAGAAGAGACGTACAGCCTGCAGTTCGATGGGTAAGAGACGAGACCTCTGCATGAACCACCAGAAGCCACCCTGGTTTGGGCCATGAGACCGGTGTTTCGCTCACAGCACCACACCTGCCCGCCCGCCAGGGGCAGTGAACAGGGGGGCCGCCCCATCAGGGCTAATGCAAGGCCGGCGGCAGCGGCTCTGCCTTAATTACTGTAATTTTATGTGGACTTAAGGAAGCAAAGCCAACTGCGGAGTACCTACTATGTGCTACTCGCGTGTATTATCATCTGTAAGCATTTTTGGCAATAAAAAGAATTGAAATGCAGTTCTGTAAGAAATTAAATACAGATATACCATTTCTGGATCTATACTCCAAAGAATTAAAAGCAGGACTCAAACAGCTATTTGCACAACTACATTCATGGCTGCATTACTCATAGTAGCCAAAAGGTAGAAGCAACTCTAGTTTCCATGGACAAATGATGGACAAAATGTGGTCCAGCCATACAATGAAATATGATTCAGCCTGGTGAAGGAAGGAAATTCTGACACGTGGATGAACCTGGAGGACAGGATGTTCAGTGAAATAAGCCAGACGCAGAAGGACAGACGCCGTGTGATTCTGCTCCTATGGGGTCCCTGGAGGAGCCAGATTCATAGAGACAAAGTAGAAGGGTGGGTGCCTGGGGCTGGGGGAGGGGGAGGGGGGGTTGGGTTTAATGGGGACAGAGTCTCACTCTGGGAAGGTGAAGTGTGTTCTGGAGATGATGGTGGTGATGGCTGCACAACAATATGAACGAACTTAATGCCCCTGAACTGGACACTTAAAAGTGGTTTTAAAAAGGTAAATACTATGTTATGTATATTTTACCACAATTTTAAAAAGATCTTAACACCAGTTGAAACCATCACATCAACACCCCAATTCATCCAGGAAAATGTATTCACAAGGTCAACTTTCTCTTTTCTTTTGTGCAACCCATTTTCCTAAATAGGATGGCCAGCCATCTAATGCTAAAATAAACAGCTTTATTATCATCATTATTATTTTACTGGGTGAAAAAAGCATTTTAAAGGTTCCTACTCCAAATTGGCTTAAAAGATGTACTCTGGCCCAGGGCAGAAGCCCTAAGACTGAAAGTCCCTGCCAGCCCCCTCGCCTGCCCCCTGGACGTGGCTTCTGGGTCCTGCAGGGCTGGGACCTGAGCTCGGCCGTGAGGTTGAGCATGCTAGCCATGGCAGCTAGCCCGCCTCTCGCATCTGGGAAGGTCTGGACGCTGACCCAGCCATCACACGCTCTTCCCCTCCTTCTCTGGTCTTCCCTCTGGGACCGCGGGAATTCTTGAGATGAGCGCGGCCAGCGGCCTCCGCTGACCCAGCCCAGGGCACTCACTGAGCACAGGCCCTCGCACTTGGAAGCTCTTGAGACACAAGCAGAATACTGCCCCAGAATCCAGGAAGGGCAGCCATGTCTCCGCTAACCAACCTCATGTTTTGGATGGTGCTTAGAGAGGGCAAGAGGTGGAGCCTCACCTTCCTTCATGCAAGGATTCAGAGCGTTTTAGACTCACGACCACTTCAGAGGTGGTAGTTTCACACGATAGTAGCAAGGAAAGCACAAAATGTATTGTTAGCTCCCCCGGCCCAAGACAAAGCCACAAAGAGACACAGACCTGCAGCACAGTCTCCAGGCCTCTGTCAAATGGTGTATTCTATCAGATCTACCTGAGTGGAAGTGGTCTTCTTTTGCATTTTGATTACACAAAAACCTTCTATTTGTGTGTCGATGTATCACCACACACACAAAAAGGCCGGTAAGAAGGCCACTCGCAGACCAGTTTGCAGATCCCTCTGCTCCAGGCACCTCTGCTGGCCACCAGGGCCAGCACGTCCCCCTTGCCCCTCCGAGGAAGCTTTCTTCCCTTCAAAGGTCAGCACCATCCCGCTCAAACCTGCACCCAGCCGAAGTGTGCTCAGTCCCCGAAGCAGCAGGAAAGTTCTGGATGCCCAGGCTCTGAGTTGGGTCAAGCACTCCCCAGAGATCTGAGCTATACATTTCAGACCCAGCACGCACGCTCACGGCCCTGCCAGCCTCCAACCAGGACTGCAAGCTCGCACACTCAGAATCTGTCAGGTGCAGACGCAGTAAGACAGGCCACGTTCATTCATCACCGACCAAGTCACCCAACAGATCCCTGTCTGCCAGCGTGACGGTGCCATCACTGTGAGCAAACACCCTCCAGATGGTGACCAGGACAGCCAAGTTGAATCATTTCGGGCAGGCCTGAGGGATGACATTTGGTTTGCATCTGAAGTACCCAAGGGCAAAGGCAGAGATGAGTTCAAAGCAGGTGTCCTCCTCATTAGCTTCCCTCTGGATGATGCGTGATGAAATAATTCCCTGAAGAAAAAATATCCCGCAGTCCCTTAATCTCTCTGCTGGTTTGAACTGGCATCCCAGGGGGCCCCTTTGCCAGCCACTGGGCCTTGGTAGAGTAAGGGAGTGTCTAGAAAGTTTCGTGATGCTGATAAGCTGTTCACACCGACACGAACAACAGCCAGTATGCTCAGAAGGTCAATGGTTTCTCTTCACTAACGGGCCCTCTTTAACCCTAGTTTGTCGGATCCAGGGTAGAGATTAAATAGCAAGTCAGGATCCCGTGTGTTAAATGCCAGAAATCCGGCTCAAATGAGCTTAAGCGAGTGGAAACGACTGGCCCCCAACACCTGCAAAGCGCGGGTGGACCAGCTTCAGCGCACGTCCCCCAGGCCGTCCGCACTCCTCCCAGCCCTGTGCCCTCACCGTGCGGTCTGAGTCTCGGTGCAGCTCTTCTAGGAGTGGCTTCTGTCCCTCCAGTCTGGTAAAGCCCCCACCCAGAGGTTTCCAGCAGAGGCACTGGGACTGATGGGTCCAGAATGCATTGGCAGCCTAGCCAGCGCTAAGGCATGGCTGGGGATGGCCTTGCTCAAGTCTCCTGGGCTAGGAGTGAGGGAGACAGTAATGGGCTCTTTGACCAGAAGGAGGAAACTGTGTCGGCAAAGAACAACAGACGTCGACCAGAAATAGTCCTTCCAAACTTCCCTTTGGGAGAAGCACTTCACATTTTTAGAGGAATTAGGTCTGTGTTATCTAAGTTTTATCTGTTCATATTTTTAGGTTTTGGAGTGTGGGGTGGGCAGAAAAGGAAGTGTAGTTGATCAATAAATAGTCGATAATTACCCCCGGATAATTTGCTCGGGTGAGTTGACCCCCTCGGGTATGCATGATATCTGGGAGCCTGTTCCTCTGCAGGATGGGGCCGTTGAGGAGAACAGACCATCCTGGACCTTCTGTCAAGAGCATTACACCAGCCCTCTGAGACGCTCTCCTGTCCAAGTGGGGAGAGCACAGGATGAGGAGCAAATCCCACCAGAAACCCAGCTTCTTCCAGAGAAACTTAAGAAGGCGGCTCTGGGGATGTCAGCACATCCCCTGAAATCCTGCTGCTGGGAACCCATTTGGTGCCACGTTTAATAAACGGGGCCGGCACAGCTGGTCCAGAGCTAGGTCCCCCCGACAAAGGTGCAGCCAAGGCAGCAGATGTCTGGCGACACGTGCCTGTTGGGGAAGGAAACAGCATGTTCACAGACTGCACACTTCTCCTGTGGGGCCTTGGAACCACATGAGGGAGACATCCATGAGCTCCCAGCCACCGCCAGGGGCGGACCAGCCTGCTTCTCTCCTCCACTCTGGTCTCCAGCCCACGAAGGCTCTCGAGGTGACAAGGGGGTGGGGGGATGAGGGGCAGGGAAGGGACAGGGCAGCCTGGCCAGCTCCTGATGGACACAGGCCTCCCTCAGCAGAGGGCCGTGGGAGCCAAGCATGAACACAGCAGTCCTCGTTCTCTCTGAGAGGAAAAGGACGCGACAGCATCCTCCAAAGGGAAGAGAGAATACAGGAAGGGGATACAAACACATTATTGTTCTCTGAAACAGAGGTGAACACTCAGTTCCCCAGAAATAGCGCAAGTCGTCCTCATGAGCCCCACAGACAACACGGTGCTTAGAAAGGGCCACAAGTCACAGGGAGTGAGCTCTAAGCCCACTCAGGGTCAGTCACCGAACCTCCACCCGCCCTGGCCACCTTATTATTAAACACGCGGGGAGAAGGACGGCGGCCGTCCCGGCTCACAGCCCGGAACGAGGCTCAAACAGCATCATTCATCTCCTCACTCGCTCAATAAACAGTTACCGTGTGCCCACGGCGTGCCGGGCCCTGCTCCAGGCACGGGACGAATGGGAAGGAGACTCAAACTGTGATAGGGGTTATCAGTGTCCGTGTTTGAGTGCAGACATTCGCCTCTAATAAAACCCAGGGAAGCACAGTCCTGGAAACCTCAGGGGGGCTCCATGTGCTTCAGAAGGGAGCTCCCCGGGGCAGGCAGGTCAGACAGGCATGCTTCTCACAGCTTCTGCTTTGCTCTGTCCCCGAAACGCCTGGCCTTCTTCCCTTAGGCTCCTGTCCCATCCCAAGGATGGGAATGCCTGCCCTGCCCCTTCCAGCCCTGTGCTCCCTGCTCACCAGCTCCAGGGCGGCCCCTGCAGTGGGGAGGCCAGGGCAGCCCCTCTCACCGCCCATTAGCGGCAGCGTTGGGCTAGAGCCCCACCTTCACCAGAGCGCGGACGCAGGTGCGCACTAACTGCACTGGGGAGAGAAGTGAGATCCCAGCCCTTGCTGAGAAACAAGCTTAAAATTCTCCAAATAGTAGCAATTCCTTACAAAGAGATGGTAAAAGCAATACAGCAGAACACCGCCTAAATATTCATTAGAAGCCACAAGTGGATACGCCGCATCAATGCGTGAAGAAGCGTACCAGACACTTTTAGAGGAAAGAGGGCCGACAGTATCTCTCTCTCACAGACCCTCCCCGCCCCCCCCCCCCGCCCCAACAAGTGTGCTAAACGCCTGGGTGAGGTGGAACATGCACGGCACCAGGGTCAGGAGGCCCAAGTCCAGGGCAGGCTCGGACGCCCACAGCCTCGCGCGTTGGGCGAGTCTCTCCTGCGCCCTCGCCCCGACTGTGAACACGCACAGCGCCCTGGAGGCTCAGAGATGACACGAGAAAGGATTTTGTACCACAAATCACAGTGTTATTAGGACTGTGGGTAAATGTGTTGATGAGGGCTGGAAGACGGAGGCAAAATAAAGAATTTTAAGTTTATGGAATTGTTTGGTTAAATTGTCTAATTGTACGGCATCAATTTGAAAAATTTTATAGTATCTTAGCCGAAAAAAACATGGAGCCAAATTCCTCTACAAGATACTACTGTGTGGGTCAGGGAAATGGCACAGAATAAAAGGAATGAGTTGTCAGGCTCACGCCCCAGAAAGAGGCGAGGGGCGGGCTTCCCCTCTCTTCCTGGAGCCTGTCTCACCGCCCCCCACACCCAGACCAGGAGGACCTTCTCTGCCATCACATCCTGAGTCGTCCCTCTGGCGCGGGCAGCAGCTGGGGCCCTGGCACAGGAATCCGGGTGGCTGTGTGGATGCAGCTGGCATCCACTCCAACAGTCCCTGGGCCTCAACATCCCTGCAAACATGCCTCCAACACCCAGAGAAACCGACCTACTGGGTATCTATGCAAAGAACCAGGAATACAGAAAGAAGGAGATGTGGCCCTGTCCTTAAAAAGCTCACAACCCATTGAGTTTTGACATCTGTCTGAATAGTCTCGAAATGAACACACTTCAGTGAAAAACGCCCAACAGAGGCAGGTGCCTCTTCAGACAAGTACTCTGAAACTGGACTCCTCAAGTTTGTGTACTGGCTGCCGACTGTCTTACGGAAAGAAGGGAAGCTTCCAAAGGAAGTGGTGGTTTCTAATACCGTGGAGCCCCGAGCTGCAAGGTGAGCACCGGAGGCCCGGGCTCCAGCCACACGCGGCACCACCTCGCAGCTGGGAAAAGCAGGGCCACCACCCGCCAAGGACACCCGAGGCGGGGGGCCTTCCACGTGTTCTGCCAGCTCTTCAGGAACTGGGCGTCTAGGACCAAATGCTACAGATTAAGAAGACACGGTCGAATGTGATGCCCAAACGCCACGAAACGACCGCACGCTTCTCACCAATTACGGGTTCAGAGCAAAACCTGCAAAGGAATTTGAACCAGATGTTCAAGAAGAGCCTTCCTGGACTAGCACACACCCTCACCAAGGCAGGGCCATCGAACATGAAGATTCCTGTGTCAGTCATGTCCTCGAGGGAACGTCCCTGAAGCTGAATCGAACCAGCCAGCTTGGCAATGAGACTCCCACCTGAGCCTCGCCCTGCTGATGCTAGGGACGCAATCTAGGGATAAACTCCTACCACACCGCCCCTGACACTGCAAATCCTTACGTCCGTGACTGACAAATTAACGGAGGCAGCTGGAGCTAAAATCCAGCCTCTGTGACGGTGACCTGGATGTACGATTTACCTCTGATATGATCTCAAGTATGAAACCCTTACTAACAGCCTTCCCTTTTCACACGTATCACCTAATAAGAGAGCTTTCACTTTTGAAGGATTTGTCTGCTACCCTTGCACAAACACAGTGACGCCGGATCTCAAATTCAAGTTCCTCCTTTTTGCTGAAGACAACCATGAACCCTGCCTTCCTGAAATCGAGATTCTGAGGCCTAAGCGTCAGCCATTACGTCGCTTGGAGCCCCTTAATGAGCCTCTGTCGCTCCAACGAAATAACCACGGGCGCAGGCAGACGGGGCAGATGAAACCTTTTACTCCACCATTTCCTTCTCCACTTTGCATATTAAATATCTGAAATATATTAATCTTAGAAAACAATATTAACACAGTACTCAGTGAATACAGGGAGGGAGTAAACAGCAAGTCTAGACTGCAAAATCGTAGGGTATTTTACAAACGAGAGCGTGGGTGTGGTCAATTCCAGGTGTTTCCAGCTGACTGGCCAGCAGGAGCACTGTGGAATTCTGCGATGTGTCACACCAGGAGAGAAACAAAGCCATATAAAAATATATGCGGCGACGCATGGCTCCATCCTCCGGGAGATGGTCGCGGTACCACAGGCCCTTCATTCGGGTTTAAAGTAACAACACAAAAGCACTTTTTTTTTTGTTGGTGTTCAGGATTTTCCCCCAACGCCTTCAGTCTCTAAGTAGATTTTCAGGCTTGGGGTAGCCAAAGAGGACAAAATCTGCTTCGTAGAGTCTGTAAAGCTGCTGCCTCCAGGCCAGGGGAATTGTGGCAAACCAGCCTTCCTCCCAGCTGCTGGCAGTTCTGTTCCGGTAACTCGGGGGGAACTGGAGCAGCCTGTCCACCTTGAGAAGCCGAAGCAGCTGGGTGGCATCCTGGTCCAGGGTCTCCAGTTTCCCCACAAAGTCATAGTCTATCTGGCAGGGGTGGCAGAGGCGGTGCACCTGCCTCCAGTGCTCGTTGAAGGGCGCCAGCTTCTCGGTGTGAGGGTCCAGCAGGTACTGGATGAAGTTGGCGAAGGACACCCGGAGGCCTGCACCGAAGGCCTCGCTGACCGACTTGGGCAGGCTGGTGTGGTTGGAGTACCTCTTCAGCATGGGGATGGCGAACTTCTGGTAGAACTCCTCGTTCTCCAGCTCGAACTTGCTGCGGAAGGCCGAGATGAGGCGGACGAAGGGGTCCCGCACGAACAGGAACTTGGTGTACTTTTTCAGCTTAACCTTCATGAGGTGGCGGGAGAACTTCCCGTAGCGGCGCCAAAACTTGTTGAAAGTCAGGTGGGTGCTGGAGTTGTGGACGTACTCCCGGGGGATGTCCAGGGGGTCGCGGTAGGGCGTGCCCTGGCCCGAGAGGCTCTGGCTCAGGACGATCATCACGCGCTTCCAGTTGGTGCAGGCCACCTTGGGCACGTAGCAGTAGATGACCCCGTGGCGGTCGTCCACGATGAGGTGGTTCAGCTCGTGGTTGGGAATGTCATCAAAAGAGCGCTCCTTGGTGGGGAACACAAAACTGGCGTTGGCACAGAAGGCCCTCAGCACGCTCCTCCGTTCGGCCTGCCGCCTGTCCGGGTCCGGGCTCCGCTGGGCGTCGTGGCTGGACCAGTCGTAGCCCCTCACACTCTCTTCCATGTTGCTGAGCACAGGCCTGCTGGAGGCCGGCGGGGAGGGCTGCTCCGCCTTTTTACCCAGGAGGCTGTTCTGCTTCGCATGAGCACTGAGCAGCTTCTCCAACATCTCCTCAATGCTGGCGGTGAAATACTTCTCGTCCCCTGGCTTGGCGCTGGGGAAGCGCTCCAGGATATGAGGCCTGGAGAGGGAAGCGTGCAGGTAGAAGTGGGCGGTGCCCATGTTGTCCCAGTACACGATGATCAGGAGGATCATGAAGACGGACCCCAAGACCAGCCACAGGCGGAAGAACCGGCTTTTGGTCATCGTGTCCATGGATGCGGGGGCCTCTTCCCCGGATCCTTTCACTTCAGCTTCCCGCAGAGACTGGACGCCGCCCTCTGAGGAAGCTGGAAGGCAACAGAAACCAGGTTAAAGGTTAAGGCCCTCTCGCAGCCTGTGGTCCTGACAGGATGGTGCCTGCTGCCGTCTCAGACCCGGCGGCCCTGCTTTTCCGTCCCTCCTCCACCCTGTGTGACGTGGACTTTGCGGGGCTGCCTGATGGCGAGCTTCAGCCTCTCCAGGTGATGTGACCCATGAGGCTTAGGAAGGCCCAGAGGGTGAGTGTGACACACTGGAGATCCCTTACCACCGCACTCAAAGGGGGAGGCCGCACCCAGACCAGCCCCCGGGCGGGAACACAGACCCTCGTGAAGAGTGGGTGTGAGAATGAAAGGAGAGGCGCGGCGAAACAAAACACGGTAACAAGAAAGTTAAAGCCCAGTGCAATGCTGAACTCACCCCTTCTCCCGCCCAAAGCCCTTCTTCTGTGCACACGTCATCCAAACAAACACCTGCGACGGGCCCCCACGTGAGGCCAACAGCGCGCTGCGAGCGGTGCGGGCTTCGGCCGGCTCTCAGCCTCCTGGTCCACAGCACCCGTACGGGGCGGGGCTGTGCAGGCTGGAAGTGAGATTCGTGTCGGGGCTTCAGCTATCTGGAGGGCTGTCACATGGGAGAGAGAGCAGCTTCAGAAGATACAACTCAGAAACTGAGTCGAGCCTAAGGAAAGAACGCTAATCATTATAAGTGGGCCAAAACCCAGAACGGGCTGTTTTTTAAGCCATACTAGGACTTCTATCACTGCGGGCATCGACCAGTCGTAGCCCCTCACACTCTCTTCCATGTTGCTGAGCACAGGCCTGCTGGAGGCCGGCGGGGAGGGCTGCTCCGCCTTTTTACCCAGGAGGCTGTTCTGCTTCGCATGAGCACTGAGCAGCTTCTCCAACATCTCCTCAATGCTGGCGGTGAAATACTTCTCGTCCCCTGGCTTGGCGCTGGGGAAGCGCTCCAGGATATGAGGCCTGGAGAGGGAAGCGTGCAGGTAGAAGTGGGCGGTGCCCATGTTGTCCCAGTACACGATGATCAGGAGGATCATGAAGACGGACCCCAAGACCAGCCACAGGCGGAAGAACCGGCTTTTGGTCATCGTGTCCATGGATGCGGGGGCCTCTTCCCCGGATCCTTTCACTTCAGCTTCCCGCAGAGACTGGACGCCGCCCTCTGAGGAAGCTGGAAGGCAACAGAAACCAGGTTAAAGGTTAAGGCCCTCTCGCAGCCTGTGGTCCTGACAGGATGGTGCCTGCTGCCGTCTCAGACCCGGCGGCCCTGCTTTTCCGTCCCTCCTCCACCCTGTGTGACGTGGACTTTGCGGGGCTGCCTGATGGCGAGCTTCAGCCTCTCCAGGTGATGTGACCCATGAGGCTTAGGAAGGCCCAGAGGGTGAGTGTGACACACTGGAGATCCCTTACCACCGCACTCAAAGGGGGAGGCCGCACCCAGACCAGCCCCCGGGCGGGAACACAGACCCTCGTGAAGAGTGGGTGTGAGAATGAAAGGAGAGGCGCGGCGAAACAAAACACGGTAACAAGAAAGTTAAAGCCCAGTGCAATGCTGAACTCACCCCTTCTCCCGCCCAAAGCCCTTCTTCTGTGCACACGTCATCCAAACAAACACCTGCGACGGGCCCCCACGTGAGGCCAACAGCGCGCTGCGAGCGGTGCGGGCTTCGGCCGGCTCTCAGCCTCCTGGTCCACAGCACCCGTACGGGGCGGGGCTGTGCAGGCTGGAAGTGAGATTCGTGTCGGGGCTTCAGCTATCTGGAGGGCTGTCACATGGGAGAGAGAGCAGCTTCAGAAGATACAACTCAGAAACTGAGTCGAGCCTAAGGAAAGAACGCTAATCATTATAAGTGGGCCAAAACCCAGAACGGGCTGTTTTTTAAGCCATACTAGGACTTCTATCACTGCGGGCATCGGGGCACAGACAGACAGAGCACATCTTGGGGTGTTCTAGGGGAGGGTCCCGCACCGTGCACCCTCTGAGACATCGCCCAGTGTACACTTCTGAGTCTATAGTCCTCGTATGCATTCGACTATGTACCTGGTATCTAATACATTTTCATAAAATGAACCTAAAAGTTCATTAGGCAGAAATTTGGGTGCAATCTCTATCCACCTCTGCAGCTGTTGTTTACTCTTAATTCACTTTTTTAAAATGGAAAAAGTAATACATACTTAGGGGAAACAGGTCAGCAGACAAAGGGTGGTGTGGGCTTTTACACATAAGGAGCTGAAACGACCATCTGACGGAGAAGAGCACATTCTCGGGTCACCGTCACCTCATGCACTTTCCTGAGCCCTAAGAGCTCGTCACGCGCTCCCACAGAAACAGGAAGAGCAGAAAACTCTGGTGACCCCTACCCTGAGGGGTGGCGATCGCACCTCCTACACACACCCACTCAGGGCTGTCGGCCATGTGCTAGAGTCACACAGCTAGACCTTTATTATATGTTATATATTTATCATGCAATTACTACACATTATAAAGGTAATAACCACGCTACAAACATCGGGAAACAGGAAACAGGATTACAGGTGAAATGTCCTGCCGTCTCTTGCACAACTGCTGCTGGTACTTTAGCTCATTCCCTTCGAGTGGGTCGCGGGTGTGAGTGGAATAAGAACAAGCAACACTGCAACAGCTTTTAATACGCTTTTAATGGTAATGGTTAGGATCACACAATTTTACAGCCTGTTTTTAAAACTAGATCATAAGCACCCATGTCGTTAAAGTTTTCAAGACCATCCCTTCTCAAGGATGTGCAAGGGCGAACAGTTTATAAAGATGAAGGTGAAACCATATTAAAAAAAAAAAAAAGTTTGCCAAAGGCTGAGAAAGCAGCAAAGGGAAAAAGTAACTTAAAATGTCAAGTGATTTAAGAGATCAGCTTTCAATTTTAAGATCAAGACTAATAAACAGAGTAGAGATGATGCAGCATCACAGTTACATCTTGTGGACACAGGCATAGCCACAGATCAAGGATCGTGCTATCGGCCACATACTTATCATGCTAAGTACCAGAACTACCTGGCCTGATAACCTACATACCTTGACTTATTTTTCAGCCAAGAAGTAGTATATGCACGTTAATAAATGCCAGTGCCTACAACATTTTGTAAAAACTCTGACTCTCTTTGCTAATAATTTAATAAGACTTCAATTTAATTGCAAGGAAAAGACATGGTCAAATATTTTTCGGATAATTACTATATATTGATAATATCTTCTTAATAGCAGCTGCCATTTATCGACCTCTTACCGTGCGTCAGGCACTAAGGTGCGCATTTTACACACGTATGTCACTGCAGGCCCTCTGCACACAATCTGGGGTGGGCGTGCAGCATAATCCTCTTACAGTTGAGAAACTGAGGCCAATCAGCACAGGAAAAGATGCTCAATGTCACTAATCATTAGAAAAATGCAAATCAAGACCACAGGAGACACTACCTCGCACCCACCAAGATGGTTACTGAAAACAAAAACAACAAAAACACCCAAACCAGAAAATAACAAGGACTGGTGAGGATGAGAAGAAGGTGAAACCCTTGTACACTGTTAATGGCAATGTAAAATGGTGCAGTCACTGTGAAAATAGTATAGAGGTTCCTCAAAAAATTAGAAATAGAATTGCCACATCAAGTTACCATGTGATCCAGCAATTCCACTTCTGGGTCTATACCCACAAGAACTGAAAGAAGGGTCTTGAAGAGATATTTGTACACCCATGTTCACAGCAGCATTACTCACAGTAGCCAAAAGGTGGAAGCAACCCATGTCCATCAATGGGTGAATGGATAAACAAACTGTGGTCCATCCACACAACAGATTATTATTCAGCCTTAAAAAGGAAGGAAATTCTGACGCCTGCTACAACATGGGTGAACCTTGAAGACATGATGTTCAGTGAAATAAGCCAGTCACAGAAAAGGACAGATACCGTGTGATTCCACTTCTAGGAGGTCCCTGGAGGAGTCAAATTCATAGAGACAGAAAGTAGAAGGTGGGGGCCAGGGGCTGTGGAGGGGGATGGGGAGTTAGTGTTTAATGGGGACAGAGTCTCAGTTTGGGAAGATAAAATGAGTTCTGGAAATGGATGATGGTGATGGTTGCACAACAATATGAATATGCTTGATGTCACTGAACTGTACACTTAAAAATGGTTAAGGTGGGGGCTTCCCTGGTGGCGCGGTGGTCGCGCGTCCGCCTGCCGACGCAGGGGAACCGGGTTCGCGCCCCGGTCCGGGAGGATCCCACATGCCGCGGAGCGGCTGGGCCCGTGAG
>NC_041227.1:79830419-79831643 GCF_002837175.3 Physeter macrocephalus
CGGAGCGGCTGGGCCCGTGAGCCGTGGCCGCCGGGCCTGCGCGTCCGGAGCCTGCGCTCCGCAACGGGAGAGGCCGCAACAGAGGGAGGCCCGCATACCACAAAAAAAAAAAAAAATGCTTAAGGTGGTAAATTTTATGTTAAGTGTATTTTACCACAATAAAAACAAATTGGAGGGAAAAAAATGAATTAGAGCTGTAACAGTGGACTTGGAGGAATTTCCAAGAGGTATTGTTGAATGAATAAGGCAAACGTAGGATAGTGTGTAAAAAATAAACAAAGCTAAATATGGTAGAGAGCTGTAACAGAGGCTAAACTTGGAGCCTGCTGCCGAAGCCACAAGCTACGCTTACAACCTTGTGCAAAAGCTCCACAAGCCGACTTTACCTGCCATTTGCTTATTAAGCAAACAAAGTTTTAAAAATTTATAACTGGGGGGCTGTTGCACAAAAGCAAGACAGGTCTTCCCCTGGGACAGCCAAAACCCTGTCTGGTTATTCAGTGGGGAGACCGGTCCCAAGAGCCTTGTCCTGCCACGTCACAGCCCCTTCCAGGCCTTTCTAAATCAAGGGGATGAGCGCCTACACACCAAGCTGAGGCAGCGTTTACCGATGAAGCTGAGGCCGTGGTTCATTTTTAACATCAAGGAACAGGGCAGTCCTTTGTGTTGTCATTTCTAACCTCAAACATGCCACAAAAACAGCATGGAAACAAGACTGGCTGAGTGTATTAAATGGCCTGTGAGAGTAGTCCTTTGAGAAGAAAGGACTGTGGCTACTTTAAAATATGCATGGAGCACAAGTTCCCAGCTTCTCGGAAGAGTGGAGAATAGAGTCAAGACTACCACATAGCATCGCCAGCAACAAGTTTTACTTTTGAAAAGGGAGTAGGACATCTAGGAATTTCTGGCTCAGGTGCCTGGGCAGCTCAAGCTGGACAATCTGGGTAACACTTCCTTGTCTTCTGGGGGTGAGAGCAGCACAGTGGGGAAAGCCAGGCTGTGAACCGAAGACTCTGCTTCAAAAACATGTCAGGGAACAACGATGACCTCATAAAGTAATTTTTCATTCAAAAATAGAGCATTGTTTCTGAACATAAATCGCCCACTATTTCAAAACGCAGTCAACAAAAAGCCCCACATGGGCTTCCCTGGTGGCGGAGTGGTTGAGAGTCCGCCTGCCGATGCAGGGGACGCGGGTTCGTGCCCCGGTCCGGGGGGATCCCA